>NC_061513.1:314331057-314348399 GCF_022539505.1 Lolium rigidum
CAACCACTCCATCTGGTATGTCCAGTGTGCTAAGATAATGAATAGGCATTGATGATAGCACTGAATTAACCAAAATTAATCTATCACCATAAGATAAGAAGGAAGCAGATGCAGTAAGCCTCCTTTCAATTCTATCAGTGAGTGGGGAAAGATCTCTTATTGTTGGCCTAGTTGTGCCCATAGGAATACCAAGGTATGGGAATGGCATGGAGGCCAGCTTTACATTGTATTTGTGTTGAAAGAGTCTCGCCTTGCTCCCGAGAAATATTAATCTAGACAAGTGAAGATTTGTGATAATTGACCTTGAGTCCAAGAAACTCGTGTATTCCCGAAGAACCTCTTTCAAAACTTGCAACCGATCCGCCTCCGTAGTGTAACATGATAATAGTATCATCGCGATATTGCACAATAGGATAATCATTACTACCTCTATTTGGAATTGGTGCTTTCAATCTTCCCGCCCTATATGCATTATTGACATAACTTTGCAATGAATCTCCCCAAGAACATATAATAGTGGAGATAGTGGGTCCCCTGTCTTACACCTCTTCTACATAAAAAAGTTTTGCCAGAACTCCATTTAACGTAATCGCGAAGAACCGTGAAGCAAGAATCTCCGATACCCAAAGAATGAAAGTGTCGCTTACTGTCGCTGCTGTTTTTGGTTTCAGAAATCCTAGTAACGAAATATTCTCGGAATTGGACGAAATCAAGACCCGTGGGCCTATTTTGCCACGAACCTTCCGAAGACCGAAAGGGATACGAAGTGGGGCCACGAGGGGCTGCCACCATAGGCGGCGCGGCCCAGCCCTTGGCCGCGCCGACTCGTGGTGTGGGGCCCCGTGTGGCCCCCACGTTGCCCTTCCGCCTACTTAAAGCCTCCGTCGCGAAACCCCCGAGGCGAAAAACCACGATACGGAAAACCTTCCGCAGACGCCGCCGCCGCCAATCCCATCTCGGGGATTCTCGAGATCTCCTCCGCACCCCGCCGGAGAGGGGATTCATCTCCCGGAGGACTCTACACCGCCATGGTCGCTCCTGGAGTGATGAGTGAGTAGTTCACCCTCGGACTATGGGTCCATAGCAGTAGCTAGATGGTTGTCTTCTCCTCATTGTGCTTCATTGTTGGATCTTGTGAGCTGCCTAACATGATCAAGATCATCTATCTGTAATACTCTATGTTGTGTTTGTCTGGATCCGATGGATAGAGAATACCATGTTATGTTAATTATCAAGTTATTACATATGTGTTGTTTATGATCTTGCATGCTCTCCGTTATTAGTAGAGGCTCGGCCAAGTTTTTGCTCTTAACTCCAAGAGGGAGTATTTATGCTCGATAGTGGGTTCATGCCTGCATTGACACCTCGGGACATGGATGTAAAGTTCTAAGGTTGTGTTGTGCCGTTGCCACTAGGGATAAAACATTGGCGCTATGTCCGAGGATGTAGTTGTTGATTACATTACGCACCATACTTAATGCAATTGTCCGTTGCTTTGCAACTTAATACCGGAAGGGGTTCTGACGATAACCTCGAAGGTGGACTTTTAGGCATAGATGCAGCTGGATGGCGGTCTATGTACTTTGTCGTAATGCCCAATTAAATCTCACTATACTTATCATGACATGTATGTGCATTGTTATGCCCTCTCTATTTGTCAATTGCCCGACTGTAATTTGTTCACCCAACATGCTTTTATCTTATGGGAGAGACACCTCTAGTGAACTCGTGGACCCCGGTCCATTCTTTTAATACTCGAAATACAAATCTGCCGTAATACTTGTTTTACTCGTTTTCTCCGCAAACAATCATCTTCCACACAATACGGTTAATCCTTTGTTACAAAGCAAGCTCGGTGAGATTGACAACCTCACTGTTTCGTTGGGGCAAAGTACTTTGATTGTGTTGTGCAGTGTTCCACGTTGGCGCCGGAATCCCTGGTGTTGCGCCGCACTACATCCCGCCGCCATCAACCTTCAACGTGCTTCTTGGCTCCTCCCGGTTCGATAAACCTTGGTTTCTTTCGAGGGAAAACTTGCTGCTGTGCGCATCATACCTTCCTCTTGGGGTTCCCAACGAACGTGTGAAATACACGCCATCAAGCATATTTTCTGGCGCCTTTGCCGGGGAGATCAAGACACGCTGCAAGGGGAGTCTCCACTTCTCAATCTCTTTACTTTGTTTTTGTCTTGCTTTATTTTATTTACTACTTTGTTTGCTGCACTTATATCAAAACACAAAAAAATTAGTTGCTAGCTTTACCTTATTTACTCGTCTTGTTTGCTATATCAAAAACACAAAAAAATTAGTTACTTGCATTTACTTTACTTGATTCATCATGTTTCCTTTTAATTTTACCACAAAAAACATACCGGTAGGACGCGGGTCTATCATTGGGAGAAACAATATAGAAGAATTCTTTAGTCATGTTAGTACCGTTGAAGATTTTGAAGATAGACACTTGGTAGAACTTGCTCCTACTTATGAAATTGCTGCTGCTGCTTTAGTTCGCATGTTGGAAACTAAATTTGTTAATCACAATCCTATAATCCAACACATGTTTCTTACACTTGGTGATTTGGAAGAGGGGGAAAAGAAAGATTTTGTTTTAGAAACCCTTCTTAGAGAATTTGGTGGTCTAGTAAGAGAGGCTAGAAAGGTCTTTGCTAAATTTAATATGCTTGGTTCTCATACTAATTTTGTTGGTCTCCTTGAAAAAATGGACATGGATAGAATAAGGTACACTAATAATATTAATGATGGTGGGGAGATCAAAGCACCAATACCATGTAAACTCATAGCTATGAATGATGCACTAGAACATAACTATGCTTGGCTTGTTCCTGAAAATTTGTTCGATGAGAGTAGCAAGCCCAAGACTAATGAAAAGGGAGACGCTGAAACTTATGTATCCAATATACTATGCATGGTTGAGAAAACTCCAAACCCCGCTGTAGGTGCACCACCCTTCGATAATACTTGAGTTACACTTTCTGCGCCTAGCTGAAAGGCGTTAAAGAAAAGCGCTTATGGGAGACAACCCATGTTTTTACTACAGTATTTTTGTTTTATATTTGAGTCTTGGAAGTTGTTTACTACTGTAGCAACCTCTCCTTATCTTAGTTTTGAGTTTTGTTGTGCCAAGTAAAGTCTTTGATAGTAAAGTAAGTACTAGATTTGGATTACTCGCGCAGTTCCAGCATTTCTTTGCTGTCACGAATCTGGGTCTACCTCCCTGTAGGTAGCTCATAAAATTAAGCCAATTTACGTGCATGATCCTCAGATATGTACGCAACTTTCATTCAATTTGGGCATTTTCATTTGAGCAAGTATGGTGTCCTAATAAAATCTATATTTACGGACTGTTCTGTTTTGACAGATTCTGCCTTTTATTTCGCATTGCCTCTTTTGCTATGTTGGATGAATTTCTTTGATCCATTAATGTCCAGTAGCTTTATGCAATGTCCAGAAGTGTTAAGAATGATTGTGTCACCTCTGAACATGTTAATTTTTATTATGCACTAACCCTCTAATGAGTTGTTTCGAGTTTGGTGTGGAGGAAGTTTTCAAGGATCAAGAGAGGAGTATGATGCAATATGATCAAGGAGAGTGAAAGCTCTAAGCTTGGGGATGCCCCGGTGGTTCACCCCTGCATATTCTAAGAAGACTCAAGTGTCTAAGCTTGGGGATGCCCAAGGCATCCCCTTCTTCATCGACAACATTATCGTGTTCCTCCCCCGAAACTATATTTTTATTCCGTCACATCTTATGCACTTTGCTTGGAGCGTCAGTTTGTTTTTGTTTTTGTTTTGTTTGAATAAAATGGATCCTAGCATTCACTTTATGGGAGAGAGACACGCTCCGCTGTAGCATATCGACAAGTATGTCCTTAGGCTCTACTCATAGTATTCATGGCGAAGTTTCTTCTTCGTTAAATTGTTATATGGTTGGAATTGGAAAATGCTACATGTAGTAACTCTAAAATGTCTTGGATAATTTGATACTTGGCAATTGTTGTGCTCATGATTAAGCTCTTGCATCATATACTTTGCACCCATTAATGAAGAAACACTTAGAGCTTGCTAATTTGGTTTGCATATTTGGTTTCTCTAGAGTCTAGATAACATCTAGTATTGAGTTTTGAACAACAAAGAAGACGGTGTAGAGTCTTATAATGTTTACAATATGTCTTTTATGTGAGTTTTGCTGTACCGTTCATCCTTGTGTTTGTTTCAAATAACCTTGCTAGCCTAAACCTTGTATCGAGAGGGAATACTTCTCATGCATCCAAAATACTTGAGCCAACCACTATGCCATTTGTGTCCACCATACCTACCTACTACATGGTATTTATCCGCCATTCCAAAGTAAATTGCTTGAGTGCTACCTTTAAAATTCCATCATTCACCTTTGCAATATATAGCTCATGGGACAAATAGCTTAAAAACTATTGTGGTATTGAATATGTACTTATGCACTTTATCTCTTATTAAGTTGCTTGTTGTGCGATAACCATGTTTCGGGGACGCCATCAACTATTCTTTGTTGAATATCATGTGAGTTGCTATGCATGTCCGTCTTGTCCGAAGTAAGAGAGATCTACCACCTTTATGGTTGGAGCATGCATATTGTTAGAGAAGAACATTGGGCCGCTAACTAAAGCCATGATTCATGGTGGAAGTTTCAGTTTTGGACATATATCCTCAATCTCATATGAGAATAATAATTGTTGCCACATGCTTATGCATTAAAGAGGAGTCCATTATCTCGTTGTCCATGTTGTCCCGGTATGGATGTCTAAGTTGAGAATAATCAAAAGCGAGAAATCCAAAATGCGAGCTTTCTCCTTAGACCTTTGTACAGCGGCATGGAGGTACCCCATTGTGACACTTGGTTAAAACATGTGCATTGCAAAGATCCAGTAGTCCAAGCTAATTAGGACAAGGTGCGGGCACTATTAGTATACTATGCATGAGGCTTGCAACTTGTAAGATATAATTTACATAACTCATATGCTTTATTACTACCGTTGACAAAATTGTTTCATGTTTTCAAAATAAAAGCTCTAGCACAAATATAGCAATCGATGCTTTCCTCTTTGAAGGACCATTCTTTTTACTTTTATGTTGAGTCAGTTCACCTATCTCTCTCCACCTCAAGAAGCAAACACTTGTGTGAACTGTGCATTGATTCCTACATACTTGCATATTGCACTTGTTATATTACTCTATGTTGACAATTATCCATGAGATATACATGTTACAAGTTGAAAGCAACCGCTGAAATGTAATCTTCCTTTGTGTTGCTTCAATACCTTTACTTTGATTTATTGCTTTATGAGTTAACTCTTATGCAAGACTTATTGATGCTTGTCTTGAAGTACTATTCATGAAAAGTCTTTACTTTATGATTCACTTGTTTACTCATGACATTACCATTGTTTAGATCGCTGCATTCATTACATATGTTTACAAATAGTATGATCAAGCTTATGATGGCATGTCACTTCAGAAATTATCTTTGTTATCGTTTTACCTGCTCGGGACGAGCAGAACTAAGCTTGGGGATGCTTGATACGTCTCCGACGTATCGATAATTTCTTATGTTCTATGCCATATTATTGATGATACCTACATGTTTTATGCACACTTTATGTCATATTCGTGCATTTTCCGGAACTAACCTATTAACAAGATGCCGAAGTGCCGATTGCTGTTTTCTGCTGTTTTTGGTTTCAGAAATCCTAGTAACGAAATATTCTCGGAATTGGACGAAATCAAGACCCGTGGGCCTATTTTGCCACGAACCTTCCGAGAAGACCGAAAGGGATACGAAGTGGGGCCACGAGGGGTTGCCACCATAGGCGGCGCGGCCCAGCCCCTTGGCCACGCCGACCTGTGGTGTGGGGCCCCGTGTGGCCCCCCACGTTGCCCTTCCGCCTACTTAAAGCCTCCGTCGCGAAACCCCCGAGGCGAAAAACCACGATACGGAAAACCTTCCGGAGACGCCGCCGCCGCCAATCCCATCTCGGGGATTCTCGGAGATCTCCTCCGGCACCCCTGCCGGAGAGGGGATTCATCTCCCGGAGGACTCTACACCGCCATGGTCGCCTCCGGAGTGATGAGTGAGTAGTTCACCCCCGGACTATGGGTCCATAGCAGTAGCTAGATGGTTGTCTTCTCCTCATTGTGCTTCATTGTTGGATCTTGTGAGCTGCCTAACATGATCAAGATCATCTATCCGTAATACTCTATGTTGTGTTTGTCGGGATCCGATGGATAGAGAATACCATGTTATGTTAATTATCAAGTTATTACATATGTGTTGTTTATGATCTTGCATGCTCTCCGTTATTAGTAGAGGCTCGGCCAAGTTTTTGCTCTTAACTCCAAGAGGGAGTATTTATGCTCGATAGTGGGTTCATGCCTGCATTGACACCTGGGACAAGGATGTGAAAGTTCTAAGGTTGTGTTGTGCTTGTTGCCACTAGGGATAAAACATTGGCGCTATGTCCGAGGATGTAGTTGTTGATTACATTACGCACCATACTTAATGCAATTGTCTCGTTGCTTTGCAACTTAATACTGGAAGGGGTTCGGACGATAACCTGAAGGTGGACTTTTTAGGCATAGATGCAGTTGGATGGCGGTCTATGTACTTTGTCGTAATGCCCAATTAAATCTCACTATACTTATCATGACATGTATATGCATTGTTATGCCCTCTCTATTTGTCAATTGCCCGACTGTAATTTGTTCACCCAACATGCTTTTATCTTATGGGAGAGACACCTCTAGTGAACTGTGGACCCCGGTCCATTCTTTTAATACCGAAATACAAATCTGCTCGCAATACTTGTTTTACTCGTTTTCTCTCGCAAACAATCATCTTCCACACAATACGGTTAATCCTTTGTTACAACAAGCTCGGTGAGATTGACAACCTCACCGTTTCGTTGGGGCAAAGTACTTTGGTTGTGTTGTGCAGGTTCCACGTTGGCGCCGGAATCCTCGGTGTTGCGCCGCACTACATCCCGCCGCCATCAACCTTCAACGTGCTTCTTGGCTCCTCCTGGTTCGATAAACCTTGGTTTCTTTCTGAGGGAAAACTTGCTGCTGTGCGCATCATACCTTCCTCTTGGGGTTCCCAACGAACGTGTGAAATACACGCCATCAAGTATCTTCGAATGGGTGAGAGCACCTGCCTTGAGTCCATGTACAGGTTTTGCCGAGCCGTGATTGCCGTGTTCGGAGAGTATTACTATAGGGAGCCAACTGTTGAGGATACAAGACGCCTCCTATCTATCAACGAGTCTAGAGGCTTCCTAGGAATGATTGGCAGCATAGATTGCATGCACTGGGAGTGGAAAAACTGTCCATTTGGATGGCAGGGTCAAGACAAGCGGGCATGAGGAGGGACGGACTCGTCATTCTTGAAGCTATCATATCTCAAGATTTATGGATTTGGCATTCATTCTTTGGCATGGCCGGTTCCAACAATGATATCAATGTGTTGCACCGATCACCGGTTTTCGAAAGGCTCATGCAAGGCAAAGCTCCCGGGTGAGCTATGAGATCAATGGAAATGCATATGACAAGCCATATTATCTTGCCGATGGCATCTACCCCGACCGGGCCACATTGGTGAAGACTGTCTGTAATCCAAACTCCGAGAAGACGAGGAGGTTTGCCAAGATGCAAGAGGCTTGCGGGAAAGATGTGGAGCGTGGATTTGGTGTGCTCCAAGCTCGGTGGGCAATTGTCCGTCACCCGGCAAGAACATGGTCCCTGAAGACCATGCATGAGGTGATGACATGCTGCGTGATCATGCACAACATGATCGTTGAGAACGAGCGTCCCGATGGCCGCAATGAGAACCGAGTGGGAATTCCAAGGTGAGTTGGTTGCGCCACTTCCCGGAGCTTCATCTTGGCAGGACTATCTACATATGAATGTAGAAGTCACAAACGATACCGTCTCCAAACAGTACGCAGACGGATCTGATTGAGCTTCAATGGACCATGGCTGGCCATGAAGATCATGCCTAGAGGACTAGTATCTTATTTTCATGTAGACTTTTAAAAATTTAAATGTTATAACTATGACTTCGTTAAAATCCTATTTGTTGTTTCAAAACTTCATATTTGATGCAAATGCGGAAATGCGTCGCGCCGCTGGAGCCACCCCAGGGTGCAAACGGACGCGCGGACAAAAACGGTCTGTCTCGCGTCCGCCGCGCGACGCAAACGGACATTTCGGACGTCCGAAATGCGTCGCGCCGCTGGAGATGCCCTTAGACTAGTTCCACCGACGAGAGGTACGCTGGCTCCTTCGCTGAGTACTCATTAGAGCATCTCCAGTCACTTTCTTCAAAGCGTTTCCCAAATGCATCTGAATTAAGCATTTGGGAGACGTGTTTTGTTCGTGCCGCGTTTAGGGGACATCGCTCCCTAGCCGTATTCCTCAAACACTGTCCCCAAATATTAAAATACTATTTTTTTAGTTTTGTATATAGAAGAAATGTGTAGGTTAACTAACGCTGCTAATATTCAAAGCGGTGCAACATACACAAATTACATATAAAAACTTCGAAAAATATAAACAAATTTACATATAAAAGTTTAAACTACTTCTTCTTCTTCTTCTTTTGAGAGGAAACTACTTCTTCTTTGATGGTCCCGCCTCGTCGTCCTCATGGTGGCGCTTCCTGCTTGTCACCTCTTCCGAAGAGGCGGTGTCGTCTGACGCATCGGAGGAACTTGTGTCCTCCTTGTCGTCGACGGAGCTTGTCGGCTGCGCCTTCGCCTTCGCTTTCGCCTTCGCCTTCGCCCGGGCCTCCGCCGCCTCCTCAGCCTCCTCCTCCTCCTCCTCCTCCTCCTTGGCCTCCCATTCCTCATCGCTGTCCTACGGCGGGGAATCACCGCTGCTGCTGGGCGTCCGGATTCTCCCACCAATGGCGCCATCCTGGAGACTTTCCCTCGCCGTCGGTGTCTGATGGAAGCCCGGAGAGGTCGCTCGTTGTGAGAAGCTTGGATGAATGGCGGCCGGTTGAAGATCCGAAAGTGCCTACGTACGGGTCTTACTGAGCGCAGATGAACGGCGGCGCAGATATCGAAGATACCGACAATTGCTCTTCCGCAGAGTTCGCGCTCCATTCCGGAGGTTCGCGCGTCGATCAACGCGGTTGCCAATGCGATAGTTCCACTTCCCGGCAACTGCATCGTCTCTAGGTA
This sequence comes from Lolium rigidum, assembly GCF_022539505.1. Lineage (NCBI taxonomy): Eukaryota > Viridiplantae > Streptophyta > Magnoliopsida > Poales > Poaceae > Lolium > Lolium rigidum. Next base: position 314,340,290 of record NC_061513.1, read on the forward strand.
GGCGGCGGTTGAGCGTCCGTCCGTGAGTCGCTGACGGATCGGTCCCGCCACTACCCGCCTCACATTTTGGTGTGTCCGGCGTGCCCTGAGTGTCCCCTGTGTAGCGGGACGGGCTCGGGGCGCCGACACCATATCGGGCTGCGCCGGACAAAAAGAGGCTTTGGGGGACGCGGCTGGGAGCGTTTTTTTGTCCGGCGCGCCCCAAAAGCCTTTGGGGGACGCGACTGGAGATGCTCTTACAAACCTAAATTTAGGCTAGAAATTTGTCTGTGCAGATGTGTCGCGAACCGCGCGTTATTCTTCCACTGTCATCTTTGGCCCGGCTGGCAGCATCTGCACCCGCTTCGCATTCTGGGGCCAGGGTGACCTTGTGGCCTTCTGTGGCGCTATTAGGCCATGGCCAATGCATAGCTCCAGGGGTGTTGCCTCGCAGCTTTATCTTGGTTCGGGTGGTCCAAATTAGCTTCGGATAAGGAGGCAGCCTCTTCATCAGGAGGTGTCAATACCCGGATTTTTAAGTCCAGATGCCTATTATGTCATTCATCGCAATCCCAGGAATATTGTTTTTGCGAGACATAACAGTTGAGTATCATAGAGTCATCATTCATTACAATACCAACATAGTCATTACACAAATAGGATCACATGATCCAGTCTCATTACAACACTTGATCTATTGATCATTACACAAATACGTAGCGGAAGCGAAGTAGTAGTGGACTATCTATTCCACAGGCAACGCTTGACGTTAGAAGCTCCTAGTTGTTGTAGACATCCTGCTGGTCGTCCTCTTCATACTGTTGTTCGGCTTCATAGTCTGGCCATTTGAATAGCCAGGGACAAAGCCGTGAGTACTTTCAAGTACTCGCAAACTAATACTAATGTAAGTACTAACATTGCTATTGAGCGTGGGCTAAGCTCTAGGGTTATTTGCATAAAGCCAATTTTAGTTTAGAAACATTTTAGTAAACAACTCCTCATGTGCTAACTAACTCCAGTGGGAACATTAGTGTCATTCCCACAACTCTGTTGTGATTCAAATTCAAAGTCACCTTTCAAGTTCAAGTCACAAGTCAAAAAGATATAAATTTCTGATGACGGGAAACAGTATGGCCTTTCCAACTGTCCATGACCGCGGACGCGGCTATTCGAATAGGTTTACACTCTGCAGAGGTTGCACACGTGTGCCACAACATTTGATTACATCCGTCAGGGATAGCCCCGAATCATCGTAACTCAGTACGCGGATCATCAACCGTTAACCTTTCACTTACACATCCTAGTATAGGCACCTCTCCCCATGAGCTTGGCCTCCCGGTGATAGCCAACTGTTATCCCGGGAACTGCACAGGGCTTGGCCGTACCATTCACCTCAATTCACGTCATTTCACTTTCAACGGAGGCAGCCTCGGCATAACCTCTATGACGCTTGTTTAGAGGGAACCCATACTAAGACATCTAAATTTCCAGCTAAGCCTTACCCATAATCAGGTATTGTGGGGGTACTCAAGAATTGGAATGGTATCGCATCCAACTCAATCATCAGTTTTTAACCAGTTCACCAAGTCAAATTCATGTCATATTCACCTTCAAAATCTTTCAATGGAAATGACTCATCATTCCAAGGTTTTCACCATCATTTCATAAACACATGTTCCCATCTAGAGTAGTCATTTTTAATTTAGCACTAGCATCTAGGTATGAGGGGTGCTAAGTAATTTGCTTTGCTTCTAGGCTAACTTTGATACTCTTGTACTAATCCAAAACTAACCAAGTGAATCATAAATCAAAAAGTACTTTGATAAAGCAAAAGTAATAAAGCTTGTAAAGTAAAAACTTGGAAATAGGATCATGAACATAAAATAGATGGGGTGATGCCTTGCTCATGGTGAGCTTTGCACTTTGCAAGAGTATTATCTTGCCTTGGTTGGGGAATTGGTCAAAGTGATCTTCTTCTCCTTGGAAATAGACCTCCTCCTCCTCTTGATACTCCTCGGTACTAGCGTCTAAAATACGAATACGAGGTATACAATCATCATACCAAACTAGGTACTAGACTAAGCACACACATGAGTCACACAACTTAGGCTAGCATCACACATTACTATTAAGTTGGTGGACTTGTTTTCTTATTTAAGAAAAATAATTTCCTCTCATACTAATCAAGGTGTTACTTTTAATTCCTTAGAGAAATAATTTCCTCTCATTATCTTATTACAATTTAATTTCCTTCATGAAGAATATATGACCTAGGTTGACCAAAGTCAACCTCTTCATACTCATCATTTAAGAAAATGATTTAAATGAGGTGAAGCACCTCATGCACTTTAATCCTAACATGGTAATGATTTAATATCATCAAACAATTTCACATGAGACCTAAATGACCCGAGTCTCTACCTCATTTTGAAATTTTTGTGACAAGATTTAAATGAGAGAAAAGTTCCCATATGATTTATAAATAGTTTTAGACAATATCATTGACTAGAAATAGCCATATAGTCCTCTAATTAAAATAGGCCATGATCACTCAGAGTAACCATGCTATATTGTTGCCGAAACAATTACTGTAAGTAAAATGTGAGCTATAGGAGTTGGAATCAACTTAATAGCATTTGTGGTTGATTTTTAAATATTATTTGAAGTCACAAAAGTCTCTGCCTTGTTTATTTTGCTACTTTAATTCTACAACAGATCTAGGGTTCAAACCAGTGTAGTTGTGTAGACAAAACTCTCAGCTTTCCAACAATATCAAGATTTGTCCCTATTAAATTTTGAAACTAGCATCAGATTGCAAATTAAATCTAACTGGAATTTTGAATTCAAACTAGTGGGCTGGCGGGAAATGTTGTTGGGCTAAGCAGAGCGAGAGGGACTTGGGCCGGCCCAGCATTGCAGCGGGCCAGCTGACAAGGTGGGAGCCACCTGTCAGTGGGATTTAGCTAGCGAATCGGTACGTGCGAGCGAGGGCCGTGCGATTAGAAGGGGATCGCACGGTCGAGAGACGTCGTCGTCTCCGACGAGAGAGGGACTCACTGGCGGCGGTGGTAGGGGGTCGGCGAGCTCGTCGGAGCTCCGGTGGTCATCGGAGGTGTGCGCAGCGACGTTGTCGACGATGAGGAAGCGCCTGGTAGCAGTTGCGTCTCCTGGGGCGGCGTCCTTCTCCGGCGATCTTCGGCGACGGAGCGCGGCAGTGAGCTTGCGATTGAGGCGCTCTGGTGGGCAATGTGGCGAGGCGAGGTGGCTAGGCGGCTCAGGGAGAAGAGTGGAGGCGAGTGGCGTGCTCAATTTGAGGAGCGGGGTGCCCCTTTTATAGCAGCTGGAGGTGCTGCGGCTCGGTGGAGAGGGACGATCATGGCGACGGCGTCTGGAGCAACGAAGGGGCAAGGGAGTGGGCGTGTACGGTTGGTGACGTCCAGGCGATCATCACGCTGCTCTTGGAACAGCAAACGGTGGTCTGAAGCGACGGGGCGAGTGACGAGAGCTGGCAGCACCGTGGCGGACGGTCGTCGGAGTGGGCGTCGTCTGCGGCGTTCCCGCGGGCCAATGGAGGTGTCTGGGCGGTGCGCGGTGACGTCGTGAAGCGAGTGGTGCAGGGAGCCAGGGCGGAGGTGACGCGAGCGAGCGAGGCGACGGGCGCTCTGGGCGTGCCAGGGGTGCTCGCCGTGCGTGCTCTAGCGCGTGCGTGTGCACGTCTGGGCGCGTCTGGTCGCGTCGAGTTCTGTACAATGCGATGGGATTTCTCGTCGAGGCTGGGGCTGGGCGTGATCAGGAGAGTGGGAGGAGCATGCCAGACATGGTGGTCAAGGTTGGAAGTGAGAGGTGAGGGAGATGGCACGGGGTGGCCATGCCATGCCACGGCATGGTCATGCCCTTGTCATTTTGAGCAACTGGAGGTGCTGGCAAGGAGGGGCACTGGTGCTGAGAGGTGAAGAGTGTCTCCAGAGCTGCAGAGAGGGCAGGGTTGGACTTGGTCCAACTCAAAATCTCAGCATGGGCCTCATTTTCCTCTCTGCCCACAATGTGTTTGATAAAATGCCCGAAAGAAATATATTTTTGAATTTTGAAAAGATTTTTGGTGGAGTGTAAAGATATAATAAGAGAAGTAGAATGGAGGTGGTGGTGGTCAAAATGAAGTTGAAATGCAAAATCACATATTGCATATGATCTTACATATGTTTCAAGGTCCCTACTTTGCCTGCTTACCATTTGAAATTGAGAAAGAACTTGGGGTGATGGTTTTGGGCAAAGTTGTTCTCCTTGATGTTGTCTTGGATGAGGTGCAAAGAGTTGGCAAAGCATAGTTTAGAAATCTCCCAAACCAGGGGCTCAAAGTGGGCATCAGGCTAAAAATGTCACATGTGACCACATTGCATGTAACTTGGAATTTGTATTTGATTTCAATTTGATTTGAGTTTCTTTGATTCCAAAAGAACTAATAAGTGTTTAGTAACCATTTACAACCAAAGGTGCAAGCCAAAGTGGTCTAGGTTAAGAATTTGCAAAAATGGCATAAGCCATATGTGTGTGTTGAGGTGAATTTTATACTTTCTTTTCTCTTTTCTTTTTCCTTGTAATTGGATGATCAAGAGATCATGGTTAGGGTTTGAGTGTAAGTGTAATCACACAAGCAAGCATCATGGCAAAATGCACACTCAAAAAATTAACAAGGTGATCTATATACATAGCACTATATGATGATAAAAAGTTTTTGTTGGTTCTAAATTTTGGGTCTTTGGGAAACTCTCTCTTTCTTTCTTTATTGAAAAGTTGGGATGTTACAGGAGGCAGCCTCTTCAGCCATAAAGTGAAAATTGAGTGGAAATGTGATAGAGAAAGAAAAAACCAAATCAGCTTTTGAGAGAAAGACATATTAATGGACCATAACATTGCATGCATATGTCAAAAGTTTTATCCAAGCCTAGTTGGACAGCTGCCTCCATTGCTCATGCCCTTAATGCCGCCCGCTTTGCCTTTTGCGTGAAAGGACTAGTGGCCAGCGTTGGGCTTGCACTCCACCATCAATTCCACGAGGGCCATCACCTAGATCGGGCTGCTACCCGTCCTTTTTAAGGCGTGTGGTTCTGCCGGCGATTTTCCCACAAACGCTATGGGCTATGGGCCATTGCCCCAACCAAGAGAGACACTGCTCCCCACACCAAACAAACGCGCTCGATGGGTAAGTCCTAGCCATGGAAGAAAGGCCAGGCGACCACGAGATGGGGCCTTCCACAGAGGCGACCTCCACACTAAGCGGAACCGGCGATACGTCCCCGTCGATGAGGCTTGGCACCAATGGGAGACAGGGATGACCGTGATGTGGCCTGGCCTCAACCTTCCTGCAGGCTGGCTCATGAACTCATGAAGGGTGCCGGTGACACCCGTGCCATCGGAAGGGCGAGAATGGCGCCATGAGATCCGTCGTCGGGGCGCCCTCCTCCCACATGATCTACAGAGTGACCATGCATTCGCGGTGGACGCGTACACCTAGGACATGTTCGGTCATGGAGTTCAACGTGCGTCATCGCGCCACATACCTTGGCGACGCTGAGTACCTGCCATGCCACAATGATGGTGGTGGCGACGAAGACAGCGGTGGCGACGATGGTGATGTTTATATCCTACCAAAAGATATGCTCGTGAAGCATGATATCGACCCCCCATCCAACCGCCCGAGCTAAGCGACGAGGAGACCCTCAAGCTAGCCATCACTCAGTGGAGGAACTGGCCCATGTGAGGGACTCGTTGTCCACATGGGATACCTACCACGCCACATGTTACCCCAACGCCACCAGGCATCTGGGCCCGCGCCTTCGCTAGTCGCCAGTGCCATCTCCTCCTGCGCTAGCGGCAGGACCTCCGGCGCAATACTAGTCAAGGCCGTGGGAGCCGTCGGTCCTCGTCGACCTCGATGATGGGGATTAGGCGTCAATGACGCAAACCCTAGCCAGGTAGGGTTTATTTTGCTTTTATTTAAGTGTTTATCGCTTCATTCGCTCTATGTAAATTACGTTTTATTATATACAAAATATTAGTAGGAGTATTAAAAAGCTATGCATCTAGCCGCTGGGTCTCCCACGACCCAACAACAAAGGCAACGAGGTAAACGGTTTTATTTTCGTGGCTCGATTTAAACGAATCAAAACATAAAACATACTCCCTCCATCCCAAAAATATAAGGCGTCTAAGGATTAGTTAAAAATCAATGTTTTTAAAGTTTGACCAAATTTATACACAAAAATATAAATATTTACAATACTAAATCATTATCAATAGATTCACCCTAAAGTATATTTTTTTAATATGTCAATTTAATAGTGTAGATGTAAATATTTTTTTCTAAATATTTAATCAAAGTTTGTAAGGTTTGACTTTTGATCAATCCTTAGATGCTTTACATTTTGGGACGGAGGGAGTACATTTGTAGTGTTTGAAAAAGGTGAGCCTAAGATGCCTTACGTATGAGCGACCGGCTAACTGACAGAGACGTGTATAGCGGCAGGAGGTGTTTCCAACTCGTGTCTCTTCGTGCTGACTGTCCTAACCATTTTCTCGTTTGACTCGAACGAAATTATGTTTTGCTGCTTGATGGTCTTTGGGTTTCAAGACACATGTTGTGGCCTGGGACTTTTCTCCGGTAGGGATTCAAACACGTGGACACGAGTACGACTGATCACAACATGATCACGACCGTGACATCCGTAGAGCTTGAAAACCATCACGTCAAAAAAATCAAAAGAGAATATAGCTATGGTCTCGATCGCGTCTCGAGCAAACAACATGTGCTTTGACTCTCCTGTGAGCATGAAAAAAATACTCTTCGGTGAGTAGTTGATAGAGAATCTGCCTGCAAGAACTAGCAGCCGGCCTTCCTAGGTCAGAGCATCATCGTGGCGTACAACAGTTTCGCCGGCGAGGAAATACACAGTGACTTTGAATTCCATCAAATGTCAAAGCATCGCAACGGACTTGCATGAGAAAAAGAAACCTCGCTACCATCGGCAAGGATTCGCTCACTCTAATAATGAACCGTAACTTCGAGTGACCTTGAGTCAATGACACACGGGTTCCACATATGGCGGGTCCACATGCCAGTTGGCCAATGCTAATGGAGCATAGGTCAGAGGCGGAGGACCGTAGATGCTTGATGCCGGCGTCAGCGCCCCGACGAAGTGTGGTTGTACTGTCGGCCGAGCTGCATGGCACCAGAGCCGAAAGCAGGGCCGGTCCATGCATTTTAGGGAGCCCTAGAGGGAAACGACAGCAAGGTCTCTTGTTTACAGTGGCAAAGGTTTCTTGAGGCAGGGGCCATGTTCACTCTATCTAAAAAAATCTTAGAAGTCGTTTGGAAGCCATGATTTCATTTCGTTTGTAGCAATTTGAAATTTTACATTGTAATTCCAAAAATGAACACTTGTTTGGTTGCCACAGGAATTGCAAATGACAGCAGAATTCAATATTGAATTTGTAAATGGCTTCCATAGAAAAACGCAAATGACAGGTCTCAACTCGGAATTGTGTTTACCCATGGAGTCATTTTGCTGGATTTCCTAAATGAAATGACGGCCAATTCTGTGGCAACTAAACAGCCCACCTATAGAATTCTAAAATGAATTCCAGGATTCCAGACCCAAATGATGGATACCAAACGACTTCTTAAAGATATATATTTACACTAAACTTTTAAATATTACTTAAATTTTAAGCATGATTGGTGTTCTTGGCCCTTTAACAATTTCCATCAAACTTCGTCACTTAGTCACACAAAAGACTTAAAAAAATATTAGTTTTCCGCAAGATAAATATTAGGGTAATGTAATAGCAAACTAAATAATATTTACATTTGGTAGTTCCATGGTCTTTGAAATCTCGGTGAAGATATTTAAAACTATTTATTTCTATTGATGGAGCGAACTATATACCATGATACTTATTTTTACCACTATCTGCTTGTGTACACGTGTATATAAGATGTAGCTCTAGAATTAGTCATATTTTTTATGAGGGTTGGTATTATTATAGATATTTTAGAAGGCCAGAGAGAAATCGTGTCATCAGGAAAAACTAATTAGAAATATTAAAAAAATTAAAGTCAATCAGAGTAGAAGCA
>NC_061513.1:314348499-314387678 GCF_022539505.1 Lolium rigidum
TTGAGTCTTCGATATTTTCTTAGAACTATTCCAAACTGTATGACCTGAGTAAATGTTAAAATATTTTTTTGGGTAAGAGGAGAGTTAGAGGCACGCACAGTAAGCTGCAACTTAGGACATCTTGAACCGAGACCCTAGCTCCTAAGGGCCCAAGGCAAGCGCCCCTCTGCTCCTCCCTATGGGCCAGCCCTGGACGAAAGATGGTGGCAGATGATCACTTTTTTTAATGTGTGGCCACCCGCCACCATCTCTCCGTGCTAAGCCGCTTGGCCGACCATGCAACGACACTCTATCGTGCTGCTTTTTTCTTGAAACTAGGTTTACATGGCGCGTGTGCGCTGGGCTTGCAGCCATGGCAGAAAGCTCAACGATGATGTCTGATCCAACATATGTGGTTCGTGTATGATGACTGTTGCAATGGTGTCCGAATCTAGTCAACATCCATCTTTCTCCCATCAATGAAGACACGAGGAGGTGTGGCAGTTACCAAAAGAAGGGCAGCAAGGTCAACATCTCTATCTTCGGCGTCTTCTCCAGTGTAATCATAGAGATTCGACAACCGAGAAGTTGTTAGCAAATTCAATGGTTGCCGACAATAACTATCTCAAGACAAGTGTGTACTTGGGCGGAAACACGAGATCTCTCATCAGCTAGATCAGGCAACTTCGACGCCGCCTCCTTGAAGAATAACTCTAAATACTATATATGACCCCATAAAATAACATGGGTCAAGGTTTTCCCGACACTTCCCAAGAAAATCTCGAATTGGATCCAAAATTGACGGGTTAATGTGAGCTTATCCATGCGGTTAGGCGCTCTTTAAATGGGAATCCATTTTCTAATCGGCTTTCGTGCTTTGGTGAGTCGTCCGAGATCTTTTCGGTGAGCTATCGTTTTCTTCTACCATTAATAGAATTTATTGGTGTCAAGAGAAACCTCTTGCGGAAAGGTTGGCTAGAGATTTCTTGGAAAAATACCAGCCGCTTAGACTAGTATTATGTCACTAGTTCATGCCATATCATAGTAGAGTTTATGACAGGATTAGGCAGATCGTTCCGAACATCCAAATTCACAATTGCCAAGAGTATTTCGGCACTATTAGATGTGTCTTTTCTCATTCTTAAAAAAAAATCTCTTAGAACATAGTAGAACATAAAATGAGTGTTTTTCAGATTATTTGTTGAGTTTAGCACAGTCAACTACACGTACACACCCGCAGATCCAACTTGTACGCGCACGTGTGTGTCCGTGGGACGTCTGTACAGGTACAGCAGATGTGCTGTTCTGCGAGAGCAACCGTGCTTTAAACACTTTAAACATGATGATGGTGATGACGTGGACGGCCGGACCCCTCGCCGGCAGTCGCTTCTCCACCAGTGACGTACTGACGTGGCCGGGCCGGCTCTGCAATTAAAGAAACTCTCAGTCTCAGCTGAGCAGGGCAGAGTATCGGGCGGTAGCACTGGCGTCCATAGGAGGCTCAGATGCCCTCCGCGTCTTATCTCCACACAATTTTCCACCCTGATTATATAACTCATCATCCATCATCTCCCACCTTCACCTCCACTATCCCCTCTACACCTCTCTCTCTCTACCCCTCATCTCTCTCGCTCCACGCCCATTGTCTCCGGCCAACGAGCAGGGCTAGACGACGGCGATGGCGCTCAAGGCCTCCTTCGCCGGGGAGCTCGCCGGAGCATCCTCCTTCCTCGACTCCGGCAGCAGGGGAGCTTCTTTCCGCCACCGCAAAGGTTGGATCTTCAGCTTCCTCTTCCGTCTGTAACCCTGTTTTCTTTTTCTTTCCTGTTGTGAGTGTTTCTTGTTTCTTTCTGGTTCCTGCTCTGGGGAGTTTCCTGTTCTTGCTAATCTCCTGCCATTTTTTATGGCTTCTTGCTGCTTCTTATTTCTCTACTGAATTTAATACTATTAGGCATGAAGCTTTTTTATTTCAAAAGTATACGTTAGAATACTTGACATTAAGCAATCGCCAGTTACGAGGTACCTGCACTTCTAGACTAGATTTTTAGTGATGGTGCAAAGATGATGATGCACTTACTCTGCTTGCTCATGAAGATTATTAATTTATCACATCCATTTCACTGCGCGGTATTGTTAGTCTCCAACCACTGACTTTTTGGGTTACTGAAATTGGGTTAGGATGAAAAATTGATAGAGCTTTTCATCAAACCGTTTCTGCTGACTGCTCTTCGTTTTCACAGTGCATGGGAACTCAAGAATATAGTCAGTGTAAAGTTGCACGCCCTCCAACTGATTTGATCTCGACGTCTTTTAAAAGGCGGGATTTGCCCGGTCCCCGTAGAAAGTTAGTAGAATTACTTCCTTCCTTGGAGATAAAAAAAAAGGGGGAACAAAACTTCAGAATTCGATGCAAGCTTTTCTTTCGGCAGTTGGCAACTGTAATACCTACCTGTCCAGAATCGCCTCTTTTGCAATCAACTGGCTGCATCAAATTCTGAGATATCATCTTGCCGTTTGCTAATTCAGGCCCTGGGAATATCTATTAATGTTCCTGGAATATATTCTGCCTAGATTCCATTCCAGCTTCTACTTTCTAGCGATATGATATTATTCAGGTCAGGAATTCGTACTGCTGTCTGTGGCTTTGCTTCTAGGCTAACAGGAAGTGCTGTACGAACAGAACATAATGGTGCAATAACTCAGGAGTTGAATTTGTCCAGTTTTTTTTCAACATATTGCAGCTTTCTTTCTTGCCACTGTATGGCCTAACTCTAGTCAAAAAAAATTATCAGCTGTTTCCTTATCTTAATTTGACTTGTGCTCATTGTAGTGGACTTCACATTTCAAAGGAGGGACAAGAGAGCAGCCTCACTGAGAAGGACCTGCTGTTCAATGCAACAGGGCCCGCCACCGGCCTGGCCTGGTCGAGCTGTTGCTGAACCTGGGAGGAAGACATGGGATGGCCCGAAGCCAATCTCGATTGTTGGTTCAACTGGCTCCATAGGGACACAGGTACACTGACTATGATAGGACGCATGGAAGTTTTTAATCCGCCCCGTTTTGATGTTAGATGTTCAGATAATATTGATTGTTGAGACATCGAGAATTTTTTTAATTTGTTTGGAAGATGTGGTTGGCTTAAATTTGCGAATATAGTTGGCATGTTTATCTCTGGTAACAGTTTCTCCAATTATGTTTGCATATCTAAAAGACGTTGGACATAGTTGCGGAGAATCCTGATAAATTCCGAGTTGTTGCTCTCGCCGCTGGCTCCAATGTGACCCTTCTTGCTGATCAGGTAAAATTATCTTTTGGTACTATTAATTTACACCATTTTAAAGTTCGTGATCGACAATATGTATTTAGTTGTTGTATTAACTGGATGCAAGTTACTGTCGAATTTATCAGGTGAGAAGGTTCAAACCAAATCTGGTTGCCGTAAGAAATGAGTCATTACTTAATGAACTAAAGGAAGCCTTAGCTGATTGTGATGAGATGCCAGAAATTATTCCTGGGGAGCAAGGTGTCATAGAGGTAAGACCTTTTGTCTGATCCTATGTGTAAGGAATCAATGTTTTGCATTAAATTTGACAGATATCCAACCTTCAATAATAGGTTGCCCGCCACCCAGATGCAGCTACAGTTGTTACCGGCATAGTAGGCTGTGCAGGACTGAAGGTGATTTATGTTTTCTATATTGCATTTTCTGTCCTTTCTTTTAAAAAGTGTTGATGCATAAAAAAAAATAGATATGCAACAACCTAATTGATAGTGCCGTAGTGGTGACCGATATCCTATTCTTACTATTTTAGAACCTTGGTCCATGGTTCCTTTTATGATACTGCATATCAGTAGGCCCATCATGCTGCGTCAGTGGCGCTGCTTTTAGACCGATTAATATCTTATATTATCATGGAACTTTCTGAAAACACTACCTTATCCTCCACTTTGGTTGCATCTAAGTAAATTAGATGCAGACAAATCAGAAGTACATGCTTTCTGAAGTTACTATGATGCCTACTAAAATATCCACCAAGTCTGGCACAACGTAACTTACTGCAATACATATATTTTCTTTGTTTTGTCAGCCCACAGTTGCAGCAATTGAAGCTGGCAAAGATATAGCATTGGCGAACAAAGAGACACTTATTGCAGGTGGTCCTTTTGTGCTTCCTCTTGCCCACAAGCACAATGTGAAAATACTTCCTGCTGATTCCGAGCACTCCGCAATATTTCAGGTACATATTATAAGCAACTGCTGGTTGCTATTTTTCACCATGAGGCAAGTTTATTGTACATAAGGTTGGGATAGTTAGGCTGAGTAGGTTGGAACAAACTACAATAGAATGGTGGCTTTATCTGTGAAACTTGTAACAATGTGTCAGTACGATTTATGCTGTTGTGGTCTATTTGTTGTTAGTGCCATATGGTGAATTTAAGTTTGCTGCTCCTATCCTAGTGCATACAAGGCTTGTCTGAAGGATCACTTCGTCGCGTTATTCTCACTGCATCTGGTGGTGCTTTCAGGTAAAGTCTGTTGCCATATGTATTATATATGTTTCCCTTCTGGAAGCATGAAACTCCATCTTATACCATTTGATGATGTCAGGGACTGGCCAGTTGAGAAGCTGAAAGATGTAAAAGTTGCCGATGCTTTGAAGCACCCAAACTGGAGTATGGGGAAGAAAATCACAGTAGATTCTGCTACTTTGTTCAACAAGGTGCTTAGAATTCCTCATTTTATATTTTGAAGTTCAATTTTTAGCATATTTGTACTGAACACTAAAGTGGTAACTCGATTCTTGCAGGGGTTAGAAGTAATTGAAGCACATTATTTGTTTGGTGCTGAATATGATGACATTGAGATTGTAATTCACCCACAGTCTATCATACACTCCATGATTGAAACCCAGGTGCGTCCTACACATTGGTTGTATGTTCTTTTCTTCTAAGAAGCGTATTCTTAAGCACATTGTAATACATGCACACATAATTCTGATGTCGTGCATATTATTTATTCTCGCTTTCACTAGTAGTACTGTTTTTGTGCATTGGACCATCTGAGTAGAATCGGAGGTCTATATTCTTCTGAGATCCTCTATAAATTTTTATTTAAAAAAACAAAGCTCTATATATTATTATATGTCAAGTTGTTTCAGTAAGAATCTGCGGCTCAGTGTTATCCAATTATTCATGAAGTTCTACTTCCTCAGGATTCATCTGTCCTGGCTCAGCTGGGATGGCCAGATATGCGGTTACCAATCCTGTACACCTTATCTTGGCCAGACAGAGTGTATTGCTCTGAGGTGACTTGGCCCCGGCTGGATCTTTGCAAGTACAAGCACTTCCCCTAACTGATATTGCCATCAATATTTATGTTCAGGAATAACATCTGAGAATTTCAAGCTTACTTGATGGGCTAACTGTAATTGGATAATGCAGGCTGGGCTCACTGACATTCAAAGCTCCTGACCATGTGAAATATCCATCAGTGGAACTTGCATACGCGGCTGGGAGAGCTGGGGGCACCATGACAGGAGTTCTGAGTGCTGCTAATGAGAAGGCCGTGGAGCTGTTCATCGACGAAAAGTATGATTCTTTCTACATGTTATCATCTTATTTTTCCTCTTCACTTTTAGACAAAGTATTTCATAGTGGATGCCATGTTCTGATTTTGTTTACGCAACTATGTTCTCCGTGTCTGTTCTGCTGACAGCAGCGTTCTTTGATACCAACCAAAGTACCTGTGCATCTCTTGTGCTTTTGAAGTTTGAGTTGAGAGGAGAACGTGTGTCCTTAAAGCTGATATTCTCAAGCACTTTGTGACATAACCTATGCATTCTGAATTATAATAGCAATACAGAATCTTGATTCCGTAACCGGTTGACATAGAGTAGCTTAAGTAGGACCTACCTGTTGTTGCTTGTTCCATACTGTAGCCATCAGAAGGTGGAAGTGCCATACTGGTTCCCGGTAGGTACCAGTTAGGCATTATCTTTTCTGCCTGAAAAAACATAGTAAATGGCTGACAGTATTTCATCACTTCATGTAGCAGCATGCTGCTCCAAAGTTTAGAGATGAAATCAACATAGAGCAAACAACGATATTCATTAGTAGATATTTTTCTTCCCAGTTCCCACTACTATTTCATTCCAAAGATGCATCTTAGCCGCCTGTTATCTGAATTGTTACATACATTGACATAAAAACAAGTCATCATCTCTCTCCCTCTACTGTCTTTGCAGGATCAGCTACCTGGACATCTTCAAGGTGGTGGAGCTCACCTGTGACGCGCATCGCAACGAGCTAGTGACCAGCCCATCGCTGGAGGAGATCATACATTACGACCAGTGGGCGAGGAGGTACACAGCAAGCTTGCAGGCATCCTCTGGTCGGAGCCCAGTGCTTGCATAAGGCCCCCATTTGGAATGCAGGACATTTACACAGTTCTCACCAGAACCTAGCTTGCGTAGCTACCACCATGACCATGGTGTCCAGCAGGTCTAGAAGATGATGAATTATGAGTAGGTGGGCACAGAAGATGTACATTACTCCCTGGCCTTTGGTAAAAAAAAAAATGGGTCATTGGGAAGCTTAGATCACGATTTATCAACAGGGCACGCATAGGTTGCCTTACTAAATGTAAATCATGTCTTTGCATGAATAAGTCATGAGTATTCCATGTAAATTTTGATGGATCAATCGATAAAAGATTTGAAAGAGTATGAATCAAACGGATCCCTGCAGTCATTTTGTGAATCTTAGAGCATCTCCAGGACAAGAAATGGAGAAAAACGCGTTCCAGTTGCGTCCCCATGTCCCCGAAAGCTAAATAGCGCCTCATTTTATGTCCGGCGTTCCTGCAGAGTCTACCAGGGACGCCGGACACAAAACAGCGTCCCGAATGCATGCAGTTCCTACTCCCCACATGTCACTCTTTTTCCACACTTTCTCTTATCTACTTTTCCCACATGGGATGGTCCCCTCTATTAAAATGCATACATCCGGATACCGTTTGAGGGACGTGGCTGGGAAGGATCTCTTTTTTGTATAGATTTTTAGTCTCTTTTTGTCCGGCGCGGTCCCAAACATACCCCAAATCATTCGTGCCAGACGTTTTTTGAGGGACACGACTGAAGATGCTCTTAGGTGTTCCTAAATGTAAATCATGTCTTTGCATGAATAGGTCATGAGTATTCGATGTAAATTTTGATGAATCAAGCGATAAAAGATTTTGAAAGAGTGAATCAAACGGATCACTGCAGTATTCGATGTATCACTCTTTTTTTGTTAATCTTGAGCAAACGACGGAAGATTTTTCACTGGGCGACCTTCTATTTTGCTCTCCACGTCATCATCCACATTACACTGACAAGATTGTAATGGAGATAAAACACTGACACTTATGTGACTTAATCCCTGACAATACAACCGCCCTGAGACACTCAAACTGAATTCAAGGAGAAACCATGCAACTTTTAATACTACTAGGAAGTAGGCGGCGCGGCGCACGCCGCGCCCGTGTTGATGGAATTTATCACATGAAGAGGAAGGCTGATATATGAGAGACAAAGCATTTATATCATAGAGGAATTGGTTTGTTTACATATGGTTCCTGTTCGAGGCGAAGTTACACGTAGGAGCAAGTACAATAAAGGGTGATACATGAGAGAAGATACATAGGTTACACTGATAAGCTTTTACACGGGAGGGTAAAAAAGTGACTGGAGGATGGCTCTGTTGGCCCTGTGGTTTTGAGATATTAAAGGGAATTACATTTTTGGCATCGAGAGCTTCCTATGACTTCAGCGACAACAACACATGTTTTGCCTACTGTATTGGTAATTGTAGAAGGGGCGAAGTCGGCTCAACCTTTGGTGATTTCCACAAGCAGAATTGCATCTTTGCTTGTGAAAGAAATCATGTTGTCACCCAGGAACATGAGTGGGCCAAACACTGTCTTGTTCCCATTGTTCAGTTCAACGTGACTGAAAGACTGTACCTGCATGGACAGTTCATATTTGTATGAATATACGCAACATGAATAGAACATGTGTTTATCTATGTGATACTTCTGTTTTTGAACAGCTATGACATCTATTGGTATTTCCATCTGAAATTGTCTCTTCCGACAACGCTTACATGAACAAAACCACCAATCGTGTGGATTGTTTACCTCTCTGACCTCTATTTTCAATTTCTGTTGCTACCTCCTGTAGGTCATAGTTGTGTTGATTTTACTTAGGCATTAATATAGGAGGGTAGCCTAGTAATTTCATTTTGTACACCATAATAACTATATTGAAGTACTTACCACAAGAGTCTCTATGGGCTCTATGGCCAAAGCATAAAGAGTTGTTTCAATTGGTTCCTTCTTTGTACTACCCGGGCATTGCCACATAATGATGCGGAGACTAAAACAAATCGAAGTATGCAAATTATATCAGAGTTTGCAGATTAAATAGGCTGTATGCTATACTTGCAGAGATTGAGATGCAAATTTTATTTGGGAACAACTAAGTTGTAATATATAATATATTCTTTACCTCTCAAGTAGAATGTCCATCTCAGGAATTGGTATGTTGACGCCCCAACATGTTACAGAAGTGCTTTTGAAAGCGAAGATTCTTGTGATACTATAAGTGCCAACATGTTACAGGAGTGTTTTTGAAAGCCAAGATTCATGTGATACTATAAGTGGCGTGATACATAAATAGCAAGACCAACTAATATAAGTTGTGTTTGTAACCATTTGAAATTCAGATACCTCAAAACTGGGCAACAGTCAGTCCTACAAATAGGACAATCACGTTGTATTCATTAGAGGCTAAATGAAGGGCTTCTGCACAAAATCTCTTGGCATGTTCTCCCCATAGAGTAACAATAGCGCATTTACCGCTTAAAAACATGTTCATTATCAGTATGTATGTACTTTCATACCACTTTAAATATCTTCTTTACAAAGTGTCATACCTTGGGTCTTGTAAGTAAACCATAACTAAATGATATGTGAGTTTACATATTACATAGAATTATTAGATTCTAGAGCATAATCCTTCCCAAGTCTATGCTAATAATAGTTAGAAAATGTTGAATCTAGTGAAGCCTAAAGTATCAAAAATTAAAAACATGATAATATAGATCAATGAATATCTTATAACCAAATTCAAGCAACATGTTCTATTTGACCCTGTCCTTAAATAAATCTATAATCAATTCATTCAATCATAGCTCACCTCTAAATAAAATAGCCATCAGCAAGGCCATATATCTGCTGTACTGAAGTGAAAACTGTGAGAGAGATGCACCTAAAAAAATGCCAGCTTGTAAGTAAACAAATTGAATAATACAGGGGAAGGTAACTAATTAAACCTTCTAATCTGACACAGCAGCCCATGAGTAAACAAATAAATAAAATCAAAAGCAGAAAGAAAAGAAAGTAACTGGGCACCTTGTAATCTAATATAGCTGACCTTCTATTGTGCAGAAAATATGTGACAAAAGAATCATGTTGAACTCTATTTGATTGCGAGAAAAGCTAAGGCAGTAAGTATGAAAGCCACATAAGTATAATGGTCTCAGTTTGCAGATTGAGTTATTGAGGAGGTCGTTGTGTAGCAAGACAAAGCAATCAACAATCATCATTCCAAGAGTGAATAGCCTTATTTTCACTTGAATCCTCTTCAGTTTATGTATTTTCCCGTAATTTATGGGTCTATGTCCTCTCACTTTCTACATGGCCAGAACCTAATCACACTATGAGTGATCACAAAATTTGTGCATGCCATCCCCAACTAAAACGCCACTGGACAATGCGACTTGTAACCGTACACATGTAATCCATGGGCGATTGCAGCCAAAGGAAGAAAACAACAGTCATGCAAGCACAATTTAGGAAAGAAAGATAGTGTCCACTCACCCAAATTCATGTGCAATGTATCTGAGAGAAAACTTATATGGAAATAATTTGGGGGAAAAAGCATATAGACGTACATAGCTCTCTGATGCTGACTGGACAATGCGACTTGTAACCGTACACATGTAAGCCATGGGCGATTGCAGCCAAAGGAAGAAAACAACAGTCATGCAAGCACAATTTAGGAAAGAAAGATAATGTCCACTCACCCAAATTCATGTGCAATGTATCTGAAAGAAAACTTATATGGAAATAATTTGGGGGAAAAAGCATATAGACGTACATAGCTCTCTGATGCTGATTTCATCGTGGGCGTAATCTTGCAAACCAACTGTATGACCATCAGTTTGTTAGCACTGTATCCTTACTAAATTTGGTTGTGATTGTATTGACGATACGAACTGCCATGTTACTGAATGCCCACCCACACAGGAGACTAATATCTGCAAGGTAAGAGAGACCACACAAAAAATAAGGAGCTGGAAGGTTGGGAAGTTTTCCCATGCACAAAGAAAATGATAACTTAAGAAGAACCGCTAGAACCTAGATTTCAGAAGGGAAATCACAGGAGAATTTGGTGCACTTGACTGAAACATGAGATGCCATCAATGCTATGAATACTGAATTTGACATGATAAAAGCTAGATTTTCAGAATGAAAAAAAAACAGCAGGAGAATTCGGTACTTGATTGAAACATGTGACATATGACCTACAATCATGCAAAACAAAATTAAGCTCATGTTTCTATGGGTTCCAATGTACTACACCAGGATAAAGGCACGTGAGCATCACATGTTAAATCATTGCACATTTCAAGCACGACTACTGGTACGGACATTAATAATGAAAATGATGTTAAGCTAAGGGATTGACATAGCACCAAACTTTGCAAGAATTTGCTTAATCAACCAAGATTTGGGATGAACATTTACAGAACCAAAGGCGCAATTGGTTTCCTAGAGTAACTCTTGTGCAATCAGTGCTGGCATACAAAAGAGGAAACAAACTGAGACTTATTCTTGTGTAGATTGACCATACCATGGTGCAATTAAGGAGCAAGTACTTCTAGGAAAATTTAAAATGTACAAAGGCAATGCTAATGAAATCTGGTTAGGGAAATCAGAGATAAAATCGCTTAGTAAGCCTGGCAATTCTTTATTTGCATACGAAGCAGTTACTTATTTTGGTTCTCTATTTAACCACGAGTCAAATAATATAACATGACGCATGTACCACCAGAATACCAACAGCAACAGACGGCTTCATGAGAAGAAGGAACAATAAAACGAATCAAAACAAACAGCAGGAAATAGTGCAGCCTTATAATATGCATATATGCATCCATCTAAATTCGAGAGATGGGAATCGGGCCAGGCAATACGTCCCCTTCTCACCCTGACCCCTTAAACACATCCAACCTGCATACAGAAACAATTTTGTCAGGGACCAAATGTAATCTGAGGCGGAGGAGTGGCAAGCAGGAGGGTGGGCGTTCGCTTACTTGAGCAGGCCGTATGTGAGCAGCGAGAGGCCGACTTCCTTCAGCCTGGCCACCGCCGAAGGGTACGGGAGCACCTCCCTGGCCGGCACACGGTGCGCTGTGAACTGCCGGCGAGAGGCAACTCCCTCTCGTCCTACACGCCATGTTCGCCACCGCGTCTGGGAGAGAGAGAGAGAGAGCGAGGGATCGCCAGGGAGCTAGGGTAAATACATCTGGGCGCGTCAGATCCGCCGGTAGCCATACCGCCCGGTAGGGGAAGGGGGATATCGAGCTCCTCCACCGCATCGCCGACCACCTCGAGAGGGAGAAGAGGGCACAGAGCTCGCCCACGTCACCAGGCACCTCATGAAGGAGATGAGGTCGCCAACTTCTCCTCCATGCCGCTAGCTGCCCAAGGAGGAAGATGAGCCAGGGAGAGAGGAGGGCGCCGAACCCCATGGAAGGATGTGAGCGGCGGCGATGCAGCCATGGGGACGTTCGGAGGAGAGTAGTCGGCTCCTCCTTTTCATCTAGTCGCGAATTGGCGATAGAGACCTGGAGTTCTCTGGTTGCAGATGGTGGGACATCGACCGCTTGGACGTGTCACGCTAGGAACTGATGAAACCGGAAGACCGGCGATGGAAGGGACACGGGAGAGAAGGGAATTTGTATAAATCCAGTATTACCGGACACTTAACTGGAGGCAACCGGGATGCGCCGGTACTCAAGAAATTGACACGCAAGAGGAAAAGGAAGGCAGCAGTCAATCCACCGTAGTAGGATGCTATCTACAGTAAAATATGATGACGTGTTGAGTTTTGATTGGAGGAGAAGGTAGCACCAACAGTACCCAAATGACCTAAATGGCTAAAATTTTAGCAAAAGGGGTCAGCTTTGATATAGTTAAGTTATATATACTCCGTCCCAAATTAGCTGACCCGGATTTGTCTATAGTTGCACGTATCTACACACTAAAACGCATCCATATACATGTGAATTAAGATAAATCTAAGTCACTTGATTTGAGACAGAGAGAATACATCAAAAGCACTCACCAGGATCACATACCTTGCATATAAAACCACACAAAGCATATCAACACACAAAGATAACCGACCCACACAAAACATTCTCCTCATCGTTGCAATGAAGATAAAGCACCGACACTTTCTTCACTAATCACCGACAAAAAGAAACATAAAACCACCCTGAGACATTCCATCTGAATTCCAGGAGAAGCCATGCAACTTTTTGTGGCACATCAAAAGCATTGCCAGAATCTGATACCTTGCATAATAATACCACGCTAAGGGCATGAGCAATGGTGGCATACACAACTAGCTGCTCCATGTAAAAAGTTGTCAGAAGCAACATGGTTAATTTTATCTCTCCAATGGAAGCTACAACTTTAGTCAGAAAAAAGAGAGAAGGAACCCCACAAATATGACACTATGTATCTCCTTCTCTCTCCAAAAAGCATGCTTTTTGGACTTAAGATCCCACTTCTTGAAGAGGAGGCTGCCTCCTCATCCGAACCTACTTTGGACCACCCGAACCTAGTTAAAGGTGTGAGGCAGTAGCTCTAGGGCAGTGCATTGGGCATGCCCTAAACATATCTACTCAAAAGTTAACTGGCCCATGCGACATTCCCAACATAGATTCCTTATCCTGACAAGCCCAAAAAGATTGTATAACATCCAAAAGCGCCAACTTAGGAAATGGTAACACATCACAGGCAAATGAGGAAATCCATTAATACGATAGAATTGACAGTCGAGTACACAGATCCTTTATACAAAATCATCACACAAGTGCAGACCGTTGATAAGGATGAATGTAGATGCAAATGTTCTAAAGTAGCTGAAGACAGCGATGTTTGAGATAAGATAGGCCTGAGCTTCCAATGCAGCAGTAGTCAAGAAGCGGAGGGTGGGTCTAGTGGCCATATTTCTGGAATTCCCATTCGCTGTTGTCTGCAAGATAGAACGGAGAGGATATGTTGGTCAGTACAAAGATGGCAACAAGATAAGCTTACTGTAGACGGGAAGTGATGTTACCTAATGGGCACACTTGGCGAGTCTTGAGCCACCTGCTGATGCAGTGGAAGTGGAAAGCATGATTGCAGACACCTGTAACAAGAGGACATCATGTTAGGTCCAGTGAAGCTAAGAACAAATAATTTGCTAGGTTAAATTCAGTTTCCAATAGAACATAGTTTGAATAAAGCTATTATATTAAATTTGTTTACAAAGGAAAGAGTTAACCTTGCGAAATAGCAGCCTTACACCTATCCCCAAAAAAAAATATCTCGACAATATCAAATATCAAATGTTGCAATTAACTAGAGCACCAATTAGCGACTCAATCAGGACATTCTAGAATATTTATGTTCTGGGCCTACTACCAATCATGTCATGTGTCCATCAACGAGTGCAGAGTCAGTCATCAAGTCAAGGTCTATAAATTTGCAAGGGCAAACACATGACAAACCGATTCTGGAGCCATTCGTGCGATTACCTAGTGTTTTGTCTCTCAATCCACCATCAGTATCTTATTTCCAGTTGCACATATGGGTAAACTAAATTTCTATAATAAGTGGTTATATCAGGCTAAATTTTTATAATAAGAGGTTATATCAGGGTAGGCAAGTTACATGAAGAATATGGATATGAACAGGTATGATATTCCCTCCATCCACACATAACTCCATCCACACATAAGTAACTCGGATTTTGCTAGATATGCTAGACACATCTGTGTCACTTTTTTGTGGACAGAGGGAATACAAGACATTAATATAACTAGCATACCTTAGGAAGATGATATAATAGTTTAGGATGCAAACCTGATACTAATGCTTCTACAACAGGTAAACATGCAATTTAGCATCATGTCCTCTTTGCATTTATGTTACCTGCTATCCTATGTTTTAAGGGAGTGGAATTATACAGTACATGATGAGCTTATCAGTAGAATAAGGTTGTTCCTTGAGTTAATGCTAATTAAGTAATTATCCAATCAAAATTCAAGGAACACCTTACTATAGTCATACCCACAAGATTCCTTTCAGAAAGAAAACAAATCTACGAACAGACACTCAGAGGCAGTGGCTGAGGGGATACAACTTTGACTTGAGTGTTTAATCATTGTTTAAGCTACAGTCAAGAAAATCACAGAAGATTCATTTTCCATAAGGGAGTGCACAGCTGAACATAACGAGCTCATCAGAAACAGAGGCACTAAACAACTGTAACTTGACCGAAGAAGAGGTTGCAATCATGTTTCACTAACAAGAACAACACTAATCCATAGTCACAAGCTAAATATGAACTAGAATAATAGTACAAGGAAATATCATGAAAAGGTCAAAGGACAGCTGGTAAGTTCCCGCCTCTCCACAGAATGAAATTATAGTTTATGTGAGAGAAATTATAGTTTATTTGAGATTATCAGTAAGTCTATATTTTGAGAGAACAGCACAGGGCCTCATGGTTGCTCAGGGCTCAAACATAATGGTCAAAATTGGTGTATCAGTTTGCAACAGGAAGGGTAAGAAGAGATGGATACTGTGTTCTATTCACTTCACATACATGATATCTTTTCAAGCACCTATACAATAGACAACAATCAGGCTTCTTAGAAGATTATATTATCAGGAACCAATGTGCAATGCGGAGTCTGGTCTTGCCACCCGAGGCCCTTGGTGTTGGTGTATGCTAGCAATCCCTTTTATTACCATTAATTAGTGCTACTTATGTGTAATCTGGGGCCATTAAGCACCAAACGCTAATCAAGCATCCACGCTATAACACAAGCTTCTACAAAGCACAAATAGTGTGGTAGTAGTATATAGCGGATAAAGATAACACAGACGCAGACATAGCACACGAAGCATAAAAAAATCAGGTGACAGATGAGATTAGAGTGGCCGGAATCGTACCCCACGCGACGGTGCACTCCTCGCTGGTGGCGCTGGCCTGGTTCGCCTGGCACTCGATGCCTGCAGCCAACGAATCAACTCGATGAAACCCTAATCACAGATCGCCAACCCGAAAACAGTACCCAGAAAAGGAACCGAGCTTACATAGATCCATGATGTGGTTGCGGCAGATGGCGCAGTTGTCGACCACGATATCTGTCAAAAAAGATCATCAGACTGGACCGAGAACTAGGGTTAGGGATTGACGGGCGGTCGGATTTGCGCGCGTACCCCACGCCCAGAGGGCGACGGCGTTCCACTTCTTGATCTCGAAGCGCTTGGTGGGCTTGCGGGAGGAGGAGGGCCCGGCGGCGGAGGAGCCCTCGGCGGCGGGGGCGGGGGCGACCGGCGGCTTCACGTCGGGGGCGTCGGTCTCCATGGCGGACATCTCGTCTCGGCGGCCGATCGAGTCTGGGTTAGGGGATTTGATCTGCGGTGGGGTTTCTCACCGAGCCCAGGGCCGTGGATTTTATGGGCTCTGTGCGGCGTGTCCGTCTATTTCACGCCCGATGTGTTCGTATAACTATGCAATTAGGGTTCCTGCAAAATAAATAAAGGTACGTATGAAATTTGGGTAGATTTTCTTTTGGACTCTTAACACAAGTATATAAATCTGTTTTGATTTGAAGCGAACTACTACTTCTATCCAAAAAAAAGCTCCTCTAATTTATATAGATACATCCCTTCTAGAAAAAAATTAAAACTAGAGTCGCTAATCGCTAAAACTATATTATCGTGTAATATAAGTTGGCTTACCACGTTCGTAGAAAAGGAGCATAATGATGTGGAGCAAACCACTAGTTCCCTTGTGGCAAGCTGGCATCTTCCATCCGCCCATGCTTGAAAAGATCGGAGGGTGGCAATACCTCCACACCATGAGCATGGGTGGAGCACCTTGGAGGCGAAATTGGGCTTCAAGGGGCTAGTACGTGCTTGCTGCCCTCCTCCACATCTCCCTTCTGGCGCCTTCTTCAGTCGTTATCTCCTCCCCCTGCACACAGTGGTGGAGCCAATAGGTGGGGCCACCCTAAGATTTGGCAAGCCTATATGTCTTGTATAGAAAATAAGAAAATCCCAACCAAAGTTAGGTATGGCCCACCCTGGCAAAATGGACTGGATTCGCCACTGCCTGCACAACCCTACTCCTCCTCTGCATGGCTTCGAGGGCGCCTTCACAAGCGGGCCCCACGAAGGATGGCTCTAAGATGGCTGGATATTGCTTCGGCGAGTTCAATTTGTCACCGGCGAGCTCGGCGGCGCGAGCTCAATGATAGTGGAGGTCAACATTCTCTGACATTACATACGGCATTGTGTTTTTCTACATGTGTGATGTAAAGTGTGCCAAGTAATTTCTATGCATATCTTATAGAGATATTGCACTAATATTACATATGTTTCATGCAATATTGAACGGATTAGCAAAACCCATTGGATGTATTGTGTAGAAATGCAACATTCATATAAAAAAAATGTAAGACGGTTTTTTTTTGTAGCTGCATGTAGCTATAGTTGGCTGATTTGTCTTTATCAAACAACCGTAAAAAGAGAAAAGGTACAATTACAACTCTTCTCTTTACGGACAAGGAAGACCATGATAAAAGAGGCAGAAATACGTCCGTTGGAACCCGTACCCCTTCGCTCGTGAGGGGATCCTCAGGCGACTTAGGGTTCCTCTTCCTCCTGTCGGCGGTCGCTACTGTGTCCTTCAGGCCATGGAGGTGCGGCGAATCGCGACTCTCGTTGGGGGGTGGGGGGTGGGGGTGGGGCTTTGTGTTCCCAGTTTTTCCGTCTTTAGGTCTTTTGTTTGTAGGGGTGGCCCTCACGTGGTGGTGGCGGCGCCTCGTGCAATAATGTCTCACCGGCTTCAACCCCATCTTGACGGCAACGTCGAGACGCTTGTGGGTCTGGTGTGGTCTTTGAGGATTCCGTGTCGTTGTGGGGATCTTCGGATCGTCAAGAAGCTTCATCGATAGTTCATTCAGCTTCTTCGTCTTCGGGACGGATGTGGCCTTTTCGATCCGGTCGGCGACTTCCCATCTGCAACCAATAACATCAAGCCGACTCAGGGAGGAGTGGCGGCGCGCCGTCGACACGGGCTGGAGGTTGAAGATGAAGGGCTTCTCAAGGAACTCGTTGTAATTTTCATTTTTCTTAGGCTGCTTTGCTTTGTACTGTTCGATTTTTTTTTAATACGAGTGTCCTATTCGCAAAAAAAAAATGCAGAAATAGCTAGCGATTGGGACT
Source organism: Lolium rigidum (assembly GCF_022539505.1). NCBI lineage: Eukaryota > Viridiplantae > Streptophyta > Magnoliopsida > Poales > Poaceae > Lolium > Lolium rigidum. The sequence goes on from NC_061513.1 coordinate 314,366,099, forward strand.
CTTATGGCAAACTAAGGAAACTAAGAAGGAGTTGATTGATGCTATTGCTGGGTTTTGGTGGGAGGATACAGAAATATAAAAGAAGATGCATTGGTGTGCGTGGTGGAGAATGTGCATTCCAAAGAAGGAGGGTGGTATGGGTTTTAGTTACCTATACTCTTTCAATCGAGCAATGTTAGAAAATCAATCTTGGAGGCTCTTATCTAGCCCTGAATCTTTATGTGCCAGAGTACTAAGGCTAAATATTATCCCACTGGTGACCTTTTGAAAGTTGGACCAAAAAAGGGTTCTTCATTCACGTGGCAAAGCATCTTGGAGGGGCTCAAAACTTTCAAACGGGGTCATATATGGAGGGTTGGTGACGGCACAAAAATTAATATCTGGACTGATCACTGGATCCCTACTAGTGCATCTCGCAAGGTGGTGACGGACGGAGGCCAGTGCATTTTGAGAACTGTTGATGAATTGATTAATCCAATGAATGGTACATGGGATGAGGAGTTAATTAAATCTATTTTCAATCCTTTTGATGTACAGCAGATCTTAAGAATTCCTTTAAACCAAAATCTGGAGAATGACTTCATTGCTTGGAATAAGTCAAAAAATTATATGTTTTCGGTACGATCAGTCTACTACTCTGAATGGGAACATCAAATTGGGACGAGAATGAGAAGAGCTGATGGGCAAGGTACTGAAGTGATCAATCATGTGTGGAGTACTCTTTGGAGTCTAAATGTTCCTGCCAAAATTTTAAAAAAAATTGGATGGAAAGCTCTCCATGGTTTGGTTCCGGGAAGAGGGATTTTAGCTAACAGACATATTACAGTTTCTGCCCAGTGTCCTATTTGTAATTCTGGATGTGAAGACATAAATGAAGGAGATATGCCCTAGAGGCAATAATAAAAGTAGTTATTATTTATATCTCTATGTTTATGATAAATGTTTATATATCATGCTAGAATTGTATTAACCGAAACATTAGTACATGTGTGATATGTAGACAAACAAGAAGTCCCTAGTATGCCTCTTAAACTAGCTTGTTGATTAATGGATGATTAGTTTCATAATCATGAACATTGGATGTTATTAATAACAAGGTTATATCATTGTATGAATGATGTAATGGACACACCCAATTAAGCGTAGCATAAGATCTCGTCATTTAGTTATTTGCTATAAGCTTTCAATACATAGTTACCTAGTCCTTATAACCATGAGATCATATAAATCACTTATACCGGAAAGGTACTTTGATTACACCAAACACCACTGCGTAAATGGGTGGCTATAAAGGTGGGATTAAGTATCCGGAAAGTATGAGTTGAGGCATATGGATCAACAGTGGGATTTGTCCATCCCGATGACGGATAGATATACTCCGGGCCCTCTCGGTGGAATGTCGTCTAATGTCTTGCAAGCATATGAATAAGTTCATAAGAGACCACATACCACGGTACGAGTAAAGAGTACTTGTCGGGAGACGAGGTTGAACAAGGTATAGAGTGATACCGAAGATCAAACCTCGGACAAGTAAAAATATCGCGAGACAAAGGGAATTGGTAATGTATGTGAATGGTTCATTCGATCACTAAAGTCATCGTTGAATATGTGGGAGCCATTATGGATCTCCGGATCCCGCTATTGGTTATTGGTCGGAGTGAGTACTCAACCATGTCCGCATAGTTCTCGAACCGTAGGGTGACACACTTAAAGTTGGATGTTGAAATGGTAGTACTTGAATTATGGAATGGAGTTCGAATATTTGTTCGAAGTCCCGGATATGATCCCGGACATCACGAGGAGTTCCGGAATGGTCCGGAGAATAAGATTCATATATAGGATGTCATTTTATGTGAATAAAATGTCGCGGAAGGTTCTATGGAAGGTTCTAGAAGGTTCTAGAAAAGTCCGGAAGAAACCACCAAGGAAGGTGGAGTCCACAAGGGACTCCACCTCCATGGCCGACCAACCCTAGTGGGGGAGGAGTCCCAAGTGGACTCCCCTTAGGGGGCCGGCCACCCCCACATGGGAGGTGGGAATCCCACCTTTGGGTGGGAGTCCTAGTTGGGCTAGGATTGCCCCTCCTATGGAAGGTTTTGGTTCGGGTCTTATTCGAAGACTTGGACACCACCTCTTGGGGTTCCACCTATATAATGAGGGGCCAAGGGAGGGGGCCGGCCACCCCAAGACCACAAGCTGGCCGCCCCCATAGTGTGGCCGGCCACCCCTCCCGAACCCTAGCCGCCCCCTTCTCCTCCATATAGTCCGCGTAGTTTAGCGAAGCTCCGCCGGACTTCTACACCGCCACCGACACCACGCCGTCGTGCTGTCGGATTCAAGAGGAGCTACTACTTCCGCTGCCCGCCGGAACGGGGAGGTGGACGTCGTCTTCATCAACAACCGAACGTGTGACCGAGTACGGAGGTGCCGCCCGTTCGTGGCGCCGGAACCGATCGTGATCAAGATCTTCTACGCGCTTTTGCAAGCGGCAAGTGAACGTCTACCGCAGCAACAAGAGCCTCATCTTGTAGGCTTTGGAATCTCTTCAAGGGTGAGACTCGATACCCCTCGTTGCTACCGTCTTCTAGATTGCATCTTGGCTTGGATTGCGTGTTTGCGGTAGGAAAATTTTTGTTTTCTATGCTACGTTATCCTACGAGTGGTATCGAGCCGTGTCTATGCATAGATGGTTGCACGAGTAGAACACAATGGTTTGTGGGCGTTGATGCTCTTGTTATCTTTAGTTGAGTACTTTGCATCTTTATGGCATAGTGGGATGAAGCGGCTCGGACTAACTTTACATGACCGCGTTCATGAGACTTGTTCCTCGTTCGACATGCAACTTGTATTGCATAAGAGGCTTTGCGGGTGTCTCGTCTCTCCTACTATAGTAAAGATTCAATTTACTCTTCTATTGACAACATTAGTATCAACGTTGTGGTTCATGTTCGTAGGTAGATTAGATCTATATCGAAAACCCTAAACCACGTAAAATATGCAAACCAAATTAGAGAGCGTCTAACTTGTTTTTGCAGGGTTTGGTGATGTGATATGGCCATAATGTGATGATGAATATGTATGAGATGATCATTATTGTATTGTGGCAACCGGCGAGAGCCTTATGGTTGTCTTTAAATTTCATGTTGAGTAGTATTTCAAAGTAGTTGTAATAGTTGCTACATGGAGGACAATCATGAAGACGGCGCCATTGACCTTGGTGCTTCGCCGACGATGATGGAGATCATGCCCGAAGATGATGGAGATCATGTCCGTGCTTTGGAGATGAAGATCAAAGGCGCAAAGACAAAAGGGCCATATCATATCACATATGAACTGCATGTGATGTTAATCCTTTTATGCATCTTATTTTGCTTAGATCGCGACGGTAGCATTATAAGATGATCCCTCACTAAAATCTCAAGATAATAAAGTGTTCATCCTTAGTAGCACCGTTATCAAGTCTTATCGTTTCGAAGCATCTCGTGATGATCGGGTGTGATAGATTCGATAAGTACTTACAACGGGTGCAAGACAGCTTTTGCACATGCGGATACTAAGGTGGCCTTGACGAGCCTAGCATGTACGGACATGGTCTCGGAACACGTGATACCGAAAGGTAGAGCATGAATCATATGATTGATATGATGAACACTTTGAGTGTTCGCCATTGAAATTACACCTTTTCTCGTGATGATCGATTTGAGGTGCGATGGATTTGGTTCGTGTGATCACTAAGACAATGCGAGGGATATTGTTTTGAGTGGGAGTTCACCTAGATTTTTAATTATGTTGAATTAAAATTTGAACTCAATTTGTCATAAACTTAGTCTAAACTATTGCAAATATATGTTGTAGAGATGGCGTCCTCAATCAATTTTAACCAGTTCCTAGAGAAAGAAAAGCTTAAGAGCAACGGTAGCAACTTCACCGATCTGGTTCCGTCATGTGAGGATCTTCCTCTCTGGCGGAAATCTGCAATATGTGCTTGATGCACCGCTAGGTGACCCTCCTGCGAAACCGAAACCGATGAAGTAAAAGCTGTTTACGAGACTCGGAAAACTCGGTACTCTCAAGTTCGGTGTGCCATCCCGTGCGATCCGGAATCCGATCTTCAAAAACGTTTTGAGCACCACGATCCTCATGAGTTGATGAATGAGCTGAAAGCTATTTTTGAGACTCATGCGGCCGTGGAATGCTATGAAGCATCGAAACATTTCTTCAAATTGTATGATGGAAGAAGGCAGCTCCATTAGTGAGCACATGCTCGCCATGACCGGGCATGCGAAGAAACTCGGTGACTTGGGAATAGTGATTCCTAACGGATCGGGGATTAATCGTGTCCTTCAATCACCGCCACCAAGTTACAAGAACTTTGTGATGAACTACAATATGCGGAACATGAACAAGGAGTTACCCGAACTCTTTGGCATGCTAAAAGCTGCTGAGATTGAGATCAAGAAAGAGCACCAAGTGTTGATGGTCAACAAGACCACCGGTTTCAAGAAACGAGGGCAAGTCTAAGGGAAAATTCAAGAAGGGTGGCAAGAAAGCTGCCACGCCTCCTATGAAACCTAAGAACGGCCCTAAGCCCGATGCTCGAGTGTTATTACCGCAAGGAGAAGGGACAACTGGAAGCGTAATTGCTCCAAGTATTTGGCGGATCCGAAGAGCGGCCTTGTCAAGAAGAAGAAAGAAGGTATATCCGATATACATGTTATAGATGTTTATCTCACTAGTTCTCGTTCTAGTACTCGGGTATTTGATATCTGGTTCGGTTGCTCATATTTGTAACTCGAAACGAGAACTAAAGAATAAACGACAACTCGCTGAAAGATGAAGTGACGATGCGCGTTGGAAACGGATCCAAGGTCAATGTGATCGCAGTCGGCACACTTCCTCTACATCTACCTTCGGGATTAGTTTTAAGCCTAAATAATTGTTATTATGTACCTGCGTTGAGCATGAACATTATATCCGGATCTTGTTTAATGCAAGACGGTTATTCATTCAAGTCCGAGAATAATGGTTGTTCTATTTTTATGAATAATATCTTTTATGGTCGAGCACCACAAAAGAATGGCTTATTTCGTTAGATCTCGATAGTAGTGATACGCATATACATAACATTGATGCTAAGCGAATTAAACTTAATGATAATTCTACTTATATGTGGCACTCGTCGTCTTGGTCATATTGGAGTGAAACGCATGAAGAAACTCCATACCGATGGATTACTTGAATCACTTGACTTTGAGTCACTTGATAGATGCGAAGCATGTCTAATGGGAAAAATGACTAAGACTCCATTTTCCGGAATGATGGAGCGAGCTACCGACTTATTGGAAATCATACATACCGATGTGTGCGGACCAATGAGTGTAGCATCGCGCGGTGGTTATCGTTATGTTCTAACCTTCACGGATGATCCGAGTAGATATGGGTATATCTATTTCATGAAACATAAATCCGAAACTTTTGAGAAGTTTAAGGAATTCCAAAATGAAGTAGAAAATCAACGTAACAAGAAGATTAAATTTCTACGATCCGATCGCGGAGGTGAATATCCGAGTTATGAGTTTGGCATGCATTTAAAGAAATGCGGAATACTTTCACAATTGACACCGCCGGGAACACCACAACGAAACGGTGTGTCCGAACGTCGTAATCGAACTCTCTTAGATATGGTTCGTTCTATGATGTCTCTTACTGATTTGCCGTTATCATTTTGGAGTTATGCATTAGAGACAGATCTGCATTCACTTTAAATAGAGCACCATCAAAATCCGTAGAAACGACACCGTATGAATTATGGTTTAATAAGAAACCTAAGTCTGTCGTTCCTTAAAGTTTGGGGTTGCGAAGCCTATGTAAAAAAGTTACAACCGAGACAAGCTAGAACCCAAAGCGGAGAAATGCGTCTTCATAGGATACCCTAAGGAAACTATAGGGTACACTTTCTATCACGGATCCGAAGGCAAAATCTTTGTTGCTAAGAACGGAACCTTTCTTGAGAAAGAATTTCTCACTAAAGAAGTGACTCGGAAGAAAAGTAGAACTCGATGAGATTAATGAATCTATACTCGTTGATCGGAGTAGCGCGATGCCGGAAGATGTACCTGTACCGCCTACACCGGCAACGAGAGGAAGCTAATGATAATGATCATGAAACTTCGAACGAGGAAACTACCGAACCTCGCGGATCGACAAGGGAACGTGCCACTCCGATTGGTATGATCCTTGTCTAAATGTCATGATTGTGGATAACAATGATGAGGACCCTGCGACGTATGAAGAAGCGATGATGAGCCCGAGATTCCAACAAATGGCAAGAGGCCATGAAATCCGAAATGGGATCCATGTATGATAACAAAGTATGGACTTTGGTAGACTTACTCGATAGCCGAAAGGTCGTCGAGAATAAATGGATCTTCAAGAGAAAAACAGATGCTGATGGTAATATTACTCGTCTATAAAGCTCGACTTGTCGCAAAGGGTTTCCGACAAATTCAAGGTATTGACTACGATGAGACTTTCTCACCCGTAGCGAAGCTAAAATCCGTGAGGATTTTGTTAGCAATAGCTGCATTTTTCGATTATGAGATTTGGCGAGATGGATGTCAAAACGGCGTTCCTTAATGGAGACATTGAGGAAGAGTTGTATATGGTACAACCCAAAGGTTTTGTCGATCCTAAAAATGCCGACAAAGTATGCAAACTTCAGCGTTCAATCTATGGACCGAAGCAAGCATCGAGAAGTTGGAACCGACGCTTTGATAAGGTGATCAAAGACTTCGGGTTTATACGGTGTCATGGAGAGGCCCGTATTTACAAGAAAGTGAGTGGGAGCTCAGTAGCATTCCCGATATTATATGTAGATGACATATTATTGATTGGGAATGATATAGAACTATTAAGCGAGTGTAAAAGGTTATTTGAATAACAGTTTTTCAATGAAAGACCTTGGTGAAGCATCATATATATTAGGCATCAAGATTTATAGAGATAGATCAAGACGCCTAATAGGGCTATCACAGAGTACATACCTGGACAAGATTCTAAAGAAGTTTAGAATGGACGAAAGTAAGAAAGGGTTTTTACCTATGTTACCGGGCAAGGTCTTGAGTAAGACTCAAGGACCGGCTACGGCGAGAAGAAAGAGAAAGGATGAATCAAATCCCCTATGCTTCGGCGAGTAGGCTCTATTATGTATGCCATGCTATGTACAAGACCGGATATAGCGCATGCTGTTAGTTTGACTAGCGAGATATCAAAGTGATCCGGGAATGGAACACTGGACAGCGGTCAAGAATATCTCGAAGTACTTGAAAAGAACTAAGGATATGTTTCTTTGTTATGGAGGTGACCAAGAGCTCGTTGTAACAAGTTACACCGATGCAAGTTGGAACACCGATCCCGATGACTCTAAGTCACAATGCGGGTACGTGTTTATATTGAATGGTGCTGCGATAGAGCTGGGCAAGCTCGAAGCGAGTGCACGGTGGCGAAGTCTTCAACGAGAATCGGAGTACATAGCGGCTTCGGAGGCTTCATCGAAGCGGTATGGATGAAGAGGTTCATTGTAGAGCTCGGTGTGGTTCCTAGTGCATTGGACCCATTAATCATTTACTTGTGATAACATGGGTGCCATCGCCAATGCACAAGAGCCAAGGTCACACAAGAGGCTGAAGCATATCAAGCTGCGTTACCACTCGATTCGCGAGTACATCGAAGATGGAGAAGTAAAGATTTGCAAAGTACACACCGATCCGAATGTAGCGGATCCGTTGACTAAAGCTCTCCCTAGGGCAAAGCATGACCAACACCGAATGCCATGGGTGTTAGGTATATTACAATGTAATCTAGATTATTGACTCTAGTGCAAGTGGGAGATTGAAGGAGATATGCCCTAGAGGCAATAATAAAAGTAGTTATTATTTATATCTCTATGTTTATGATAAATGTTTATATATCATGCTAGAATTGTATTAACCGAAACATTAGTACATGTGTGATATGTAGACAAACAAGAAGTCCCTAGTATGCCTCTTAAACTAGCTTGTTGATTAATGGATGATTAGTTTCATAATCATGAACATTGGATGTTATTAATAACAAGGTTATATCATTGTATGAATGATGTAATGGACACACCCAATTAAGCGTAGCATAAGATCTCGTCATTTAGTTATTTGCTATAAGCTTTCGATACATAGTTACCTAGTCCTTATAACCATGAGATCATATAAATCACTTATACCGGAAAGGTACTTTGATTACACCAAACACCACTCGCGTAAATGGGTGGCTATAAAGGTGGGATTAAGTATCCGGAAAGTATGAGTTGAGGCATATGGATCAACGAGTGGGATTTGTCCATCCCGATGACGGATAGATATACTCCGGGCCCTCTCGGTGGAATGTCGTCTAATGTCTTGCAAGCATATGAATAAGTTCATAAGAGACCACATACCACGGTACGAGTAAAGAGTACTTGTCGGGAGACGAGGTTGAACAAGGTATAGAGTGATACCGAAGATCAAACCTCGGACAAGTAAAAATATCGCGAGACAAAGGGAATTGGTAATGTATGTGAATGGTTCATTCGATCACTAAAGTCATCGTTGAATATGTGGGAGCCATTATGGATCTCCGGATCCCGCTATTGGTTATTGGTCGGAGTGAGTACTCAACCATGTCCGCATAGTTCTCGAACCGTAGGGTGACACACTTAAAGTTGGATGTTGAAATGGTAGTACTTGAATTATGGAATGGAGTTCGAATATTTGTTCGAAGTCCCGGATATGATCCCGGACATCACGAGGAGTTCCGGAATGGTCCGGAGAATAAGATTCATATATAGGATGTCATTTTATGTGAATAAAATGTCGCGGAAGGTTCTATGGAAGGTTCTAGAAGGTTCTAGAAAAGTCCGGAAGAAACCACCAAGGAAGGTGGAGTCCACAAGGGACTCCACCTCCATGGCCGGCCAACCCTAGTGGGGGAGGAGTCCCAAGTGGACTCCCCTTAGGGGGCCGGCCACCCCCACATGGGAGGTGGGAATCCCACCTTTGGGTGGGAGTCCTAGTTGGGCTAGGATTGCCCCCTCCTATGGAAGGTTTTGGTTCGGGTCTTATTCGAAGACTTGGACACCACCTCTTGGGGTTCCACCTATATAATGAGGGGCCAAGGGGAGGGGGCCGGCCACCCCAAGACCACAAGCTGGCCGCCCCCCATAGTGTGGCCGGCCACCCCTCCCGAACCCTAGCCGCCCCCTTCTCCTCCATATAGTCCGCGTAGTTTAGCGAAGCTCCGCCGGACTTCTACACCGCCACCGACACCACGCCGTCGTGCTGTCGGATTCAAGAGGAGCTACTACTTCCGCTGCCCGCCGGAACGGGGAGGTGGACGTCGTCTTCATCAACAACCGAACGTGTGACCGAGTACGGAGGTGCTGCCCGTTCGTGGCGCCGGAACCGATCGTGATCAAGATCTTCTACGCGCTTTTGCAAGCGGCAAGTGAACGTCTACCGCAGCAACAAGAGCCTCATCTTGTAGGCTTTGGAATCTCTTCAAGGGTGAGACTCGATACCCCCTCGTTGCTACCGTCTTCTAGATTGCATCTTGGCTTGGATTGCGTGTTTGCGGTAGGAAAATTTTTGTTTTCTATGCTACGTTATCCTACAATAAAACACCTGATGTTTACTTGTAAGCGTGCTAAGGAGGTCTGGAAGGAGCTGGGTCTAGAAGATTATATAAAAACTGCTTGTGATATTGACCACTCTGGATAAGTAGTGTTGGAAGAAATTCTGAGAGGTCCTTTGAAGAACAATCAAGTTATTGGTCTGTTAGGCCTAAAGGAAACAATTCTAGTTGCTGGTTGGTATATTTGGTGGCAACGTCGGGAAGTAGTAAAGGGAGAAACTGTGGCTCCGGTTAAAAATTCGGTTTTCTCAATCCAGGCAATCACAGCAAATTATGGGGTGTCATCGCATGTGACAGTTCCGAAGGAAAACGGATGGACGAAACCTCCACCAAGGTCTTATAAAATGAATGTTGATGCTTGTTTCTTCCCCTCAGGTGTTGGTGCGGTGGCGGCAATGATCTGAGATTCAAAGGGTTTAGCGATGGCGGGAGGAGCGTGTCCATTGACTAATATGTTGGATGTATCTACAGTGGAAGCTTTGTCGTTAAAGAGGGGGCTAAAATTACTCGAGAGAATAAAGTGCTCACCAACAATAGTCGAATCAGATAACATGGCTTTGGTGGAAGCTTGCAATGGAGAGGGAGATATTTGGATTCCAAGTACAATTATTTTAATGGACTGTTTTGCTCAAAGAATAGGATCTGTTTCTTTTAAATACTGTCCTAGCGATTCTAATAGGGTAGCTCACAATTTAGCTAAATTTAGTTTTGAAGCTAACAAAGTTATAGCTTTGGGATGATGATCCTCCGGATCATGTGCTTTCTGATGTAACTCTGTTTTGAACTCGGGCAGCAAATTCCAGACACATTCTTTTCCTTACCAGGGTACCGAAGGGGACTGGAGGTTTTTAATGTGGCGACTTGCTAGCTTAATATATTGTGTTTTACCCTTAAAAAAAAGGAAACTAAGAAGGAGAACCAGCAGATGGGCCAAGCCCAAACAACCGGCAAGGGTACGGTAAGCTCCAAACTTGACTCCAAATAAATCGCGGCATCTCCAGGACTTCTCCCCTTCCCAGTACCCGGCCGCCGCGCACAGCCGCGCGAAATCTCCACCTCCGACCTCCCCTTGTTCTCCCCACGCTGCACTCATCGTCAGCCCGGTTCGGACCCAGCAGCTCGCCGAGGAACGACGGCCACCCTCTTCTCCGGTTTGCTGCTGCTTCCCCTGGTGTTTCTGGCCGCCGGTCAGTGCTCTTCCTTTTTCCGTGGGAGAACTTGGAGGTGACCTAGAATTATTTGCACAAAGTTTGAAGATCACGATCTTTTAACATGTGCAGACTTCCTCTTAGTACTTAATCGTGAAGAAATTTCGGGAAAGAAGATACTCATCCACGAACAATGGTGACTGTGACCGGCGAAGAATCACTGGAGCGGCCTTATTGCGGGGAAGAAGAACGTCGTGATCCACATACGATGGCGACTGTGACGTGCCAGTCGTCGGAGCTGCCTCAGGACATCTTGATTGAAATATTTTCTCGCCTCCAGATCCTAGATCTCGCGCGTGCAGGCTTTGTGCGTTCCTCCTGGCGTTCGGCCTACACCAGCATACTCAACCTTGGGAAGTACTACAAACAGGCCCAGACGCCGTGCCTGCTCTACACGTCTGGGAAGAACGTGGCATGCCTCTACAATCTCGTGGAGAAGAGGGTTTACAAGCTGCCTCTGACAGGGCCACTTCTCTGCGGCAGGTTTCTGATTGGATCATCCCTGGGCTTCCTAGTTACAGTTGATGAGAGGTCTGAGATGCACCTCGTCAATCCCATTACCGGTGAGCAGATTGGCCTCCCTTCGGTGACCACCATAGAACAGGTGAAGCCCATCTATGATGACACCGGTGCTCTCCACATGTACGAGTACTCATTCCACACTGCAAAGAAGGTTCTCTGCCCCCAAAAATTGTTGCTCTCGACGAGGCTGAGGAAGTATCTCCAACACAAGGCCTTTGTGCTTTTGGACACATCCACTAAGAGCTTAATTGTGGTGCTCATCCACAACCCACATCGCCGGCTCTCCTTTGCGAGGATCGGGGATGATAGCTGGACCTCGGCTGCCGCCGCACGCCTTCTTCGATGACTCGCACCTACAAAGATGGACTGTTATATGCTACGAACACCGGTGGAGAAATTCATGCCTTCGATCTCTCTGGCCCTAAGGTGACATGCAAGATGATAGTGGGGAGGTTCGAAGTTGAGAAGTGTAGCAGCATGTACATTGTACAAGCTCCATGGGGCGATCTTACGCAAGTTGGGAGAGTATTTTCAGATTATGAGTTAGAACCCGAGCACTGAAGCATTTGTTTATTGGAACACCGGCAGATTTAGGATGTATAAAGTCAGCATTGCGGGGAAAGGACGTGAGAAAGTCGGGAGCTTGGGTGACCATGTGTTGTTTCTTGGGTATAATCAGTCGCTTTATCTTAGTGCCAAAGAATATCCAGGTCTGAAGGCAAATCATGCATACTTTACCGACGATAGCATTTTGTGGACAAAGGGATTTGAGAATAATCGCCGTGATATAGGAATTCTCAACCTGTACAATAACACGAGGGAGGAAATCGTGTCACCTCAGCTTTGGTCCGATTATCCGGCTCCCACATGGATTACACTTGATCTTAGAAAGATGAAGCTAGTTTTAAACCAATTTTGAGTTTTCCCATATTTGCTGATATGTTATCATGATGTACATCAGATGCGATTCTCATGTTAATCCTTGAGTTATATAAATAACAGATCCTTCAGCATCGTTAAATTTGTGTTGAATTTTTTATCTGTTGTAATGTTCATCTTGTCCATGGCTGAGTTTGGAAAATAATAAAACGCACTATTGTCATTTTCTTCAGGTGCATGTTGAGAATACAAAAAAAAATTGCTTGCAGATGTGAACTAGGAATTTAATTCTTTGAACATTAATAAGGAGTTTAACCTGCTTCTTGTACCTTACTTCATGTATCTGTTGAACATGAAGGCTGCATATTTTCCGGCATTAGCGTGAAAGTATTCATTTTTGTTATTCTTTTTGGCTACACATCACTTAAGAAAAAAAAAATCTTTACCGTGTATCAAAGAGACTCGGCAAAAGCCAAAAAAAAAAGCACAGCAAAGCATTGTGAGCAAAGTCTACTTCGGCAAAGTTTCTTTGCCGAGTGTATTTTCGTGGACACTAGGTAAAGCCTTTGCCGTGTGACAAAATGCAGTACTCGGCAAAGAAAAGTAACTTCACATCCAGATGATGTAGACGGCCTCGTGTCAGTTTGATTTCCTGAGTGTAACACTTCGCAAAAGCTGCGGGTTTGCCAACTATTACACTCAGCAAATCATTTGAACATTTTTTTTTAAAGGCCAGCGACGAAGTTGCTGCCACATCAGGTCAGGACACTGCATCCAATCCGCCTGAGCTCCTCTCTGCATTCTGCCATGAAGACAGAGACAATGCTGCACTTGGGATGGTCTTCTTCCCTGGCGCCACACCATGAAGAGGAGCGGGAGCCCGTCACGAGGAAAGCATAGCGGCGGAGGCGCAGGAGCCTATCATGGGGAAGGCCTAGAGGCGGAGGCGCGGTCTGCCTTGGGCAAGTGCGAGGCAGTAAGGGCGCCGTCGAGTGGAAGAGGTCGCCAGCGGTGGTGCATTGTGAGGAACATGGGGGAGGTCGAGGCATCAGAAGCATTGAGGAAAAGGGTAGCGGCGTTGTGGACCATGGCGACGGATTATGGGAGATTGGCAGGCACCACCGAGCGGAGGAATGAATCACCGCCTTATGGCCTCTTTGTTTGGGCTGGCTACGGCTGGTTGTGTTGCTCTGTAGAAAAAGTTGTTGTTGCTGAGAGAAAGTTGTTGTTCCGAGTTTTGCTCTTTGGCAACTTGGCTGACTGTAGGCCCGAAATTCGAGCCGAGCCAAGCTAGCGCGGGTCGACTCGTTAAAGCTCAATCAACTAGCGAGTTAGCTCGACTTAAGTCGTTTAACAATTGAGTTTAGATTTCAAACTTGGTTCGACTCGCAAAGCACGCTAATAGCTCCGGAGTAGCTCGTTTAAAATAGTCAAAAGGAACATGTATAAAATAGTCAAAAGCAGTGTGGTCTTCAAGGATTTCGTTTGGCTGTGGGGATCTTCGGATGGTAAGAAACTTCATCAGCAATTCATCCTGCTTCTTCGTCTCCGGACGGATGTGGTCTTTTTAACCCGTCGGCGACTTTCCGTTCGCAACCAACAACGTCAGGCCGACTTAGGTAGGAGCGACGGTGCACCGTCAACATGGTCTGGAGGTTGAATATGAAGGGTTTTCTCACGGATCTCTTTTTAATTTTCATTTTTCTTAGGCTGTTTTGTATTGTTTGTATTGTTCAATGTTTTTTTAATGTCAATGTCCTATTCGCAAAAAAAATAGAGAAAAGCGGCAGAAATAGCTAGCGATTGGGACTCTCACGGCAAACTTTTGCATATATCGGCTAGTACAAAAGTACCGTGCATTCATGAAGTGATTCCGAGATGTGGGAGTTTTGTTTTTAAATAATAAGAACCAAAATTCGCGTCCCTGGAGACTTGAAGGTGGCTAGGTTGTATATCCACTTCCCTAACCAAGTGAGCTAGACTTACTTTTTTTGTGGCACATTGTATTTGTTTTGCTTTCATGTACAAATTTCAAAAATTTATACTCCCTTCGTTCTGAAATACTCTACATTCTAGTTCTAAAATTTGTTCCAAAATAATCTACATTCTACCTTTTAGTCAACAACACTAAAAATGAAATGGTTTTGCTCTTTTATTAGTTGTTGTTATTTTCAATGTACTAGTTTAGATTGGTTGTTCACATACGAATGTAAACTAAATCAGAAGGGAGGTAGTACTCCATAAAACTGACCCATTAAACTGGGCTTAGCGCACGGACAAAAACTAAGGAAACTAACGAAAGAAGGAGAACCAGCAGATGGGCCAAGCCCAAACAACCGGAAGGGGTACGCGTAAGCTCAAAACTCCAGGACTTCTCCCTTCCCAGCGGCCGCCGGCCGGCCGCCGCGCGAAATCTCCACCTCCGACCTCCCCTTGTTGTCCCCACGCTGCACTCGTCGTCAACCCGGTTCGGACCCATCAGCTCGCCGCGGAACGACGGCCACCCTCTTCTCCGGTTTGCTGCTGCTCCTCCCAAGACACCCCTGGTGTTTCTGGCCGCCGGTCAGTGCTCTTCCTTTAATCTTTTCTGTGGGAGAACTTGGAGATGACCTAGAGTTATTTGCACAAAGTTTGAAGATCACGATCTGTTAACATGTGCAGACTTCCTCTTATTACTTAATCGTGAAGAAATTTCGGGAAAGAAGATATTCATCATCCACAAACAATGGCGACGACTGTGACGGGCGAATTGCCGGAGCTGCCTGATTGCGTGGAAGGAGAACGTACTGATGATCTACCTACGATGTCGATTCTGACGTGCCAGTCGCCGGAGCTGCCTCAGGACATCTTGATTGACATATTTTCCCGCCTCCAGATCCTAGATCTCGCGCGTGCAGGTTTTGTGCGCTCCTCCTGGCGTTCGGCCTACACCAGCCTACTCAACCTTGGGAAGTACTACAAACAGGCCCAGACGCCGTGTCTGCTCTACACGTCTGGGAAGAACGTGGCATGCCTCTACAATCTCGTGGAGAAGAGGGTTTACAAGCTGCCTCTGACAGGGCCACTTCTCTGCGGCAGGTTTCTGATTGGATCATCCCTGGGCTTCCTAGTTACAGTTGATGAGAGGTCTGAGATGCAACTCGTCAACCCGATTACCGGTGAGCAGATTGGCCTCCCTTCGGTGACCACCATAGAACAGGTGAAGCCCATCTATGATGACACTGGTGCTCTCCACATGTACGAGTACTCATTCCACACTGCAAAGAAGGTTCTCTGCCCCCCAAAAATTGTTGCTCTCGACGAGCTGAGGAAGTATCTCCAACACAAGGCCTTTGTGCTTTTGGACACATCCACTAAGAGCTTAATTGTGGTGCTCATCCACAACCCACATCGCCAGCTCTCCTTTGCGAGGATCGGGGATGATAGTTGGACCTGGCTGCCGCCGCACGCCTTCTTCGATGACTGCACCTACAAATATGGACTGTTATATGCTACGAACACGGATGGAGAAATTCATGCCTTCGATCTCTCTGGCCCTAAGGTGACATGCAAGATGATAGTGGGGAGGTTCGAAGTTCAGAAGTGTAGCAGCATGTACATTGTACAAGCTCCATGCGGCGATCTTCTGCAAGTTGGGAGATCATTTTCAGATTATGAGTTAGAACCTGAGCCTGAAGCATTTGTTTATTGGAACACTGGCAGATTTAGGATGTATAAAGTCAGCATTGCAGGGAAAGGACGTGAGAAAGTCAGGAGCTTGGGTGACCATGTGTTGTTTCTTGGGTATAATCAGTCGCTTTATCTTAGTGCCAAAGAATATCCAGGTCTGAAGGCAAATCATGCATACTTTACCGACGATAGCATTTTGTGGACAAAGGGATTTGAGAATAATCGCCGTGATATAGGAATTCTCAACTCTGTACAATAACACGAGGGAGGAAATCGTGTCACCTCAGCTTTGGTCTGATTATCCGGCTCCCACATGGATTACACTTGATCTTAGAAAGATGAAGCTAGTTTTAAACCAATTTTGAGTTTTCCCATATTTGCTGATATGTTATCATGATGTACATCGGATGCGATTCTCATGTTAATCCTTGAGTTATATAAATAACGGATCCTTCAAGCATCGTTAAATTTGTGTTGAATTTTTTATCTGTTGTAATGTTCATCTTGTCCATGGCTGAGTTTGGAAAATAATAAAACGAACTATTGTCATTTTCTTCAGGTGCATGTTGAGAATACAAAAAAAAAAATTGCTTGCAGATGTGAACTAGGAATTTAATTCTTTGAACATTAATAAGGAGTTTAACCTGCTTCTTGTACCTTACTTCATGTATCTGTTGAACATGAAGGCTGCATATTTTCCGGCATTAGCGTGAAAGTATTCATTTTTGTTATTATTTTTGGCTACACATGACTTAAGAAAAAAAAATCTTTACCGTGTATCAAAGAGACACGGCAAAAGCCAAAAAAAAAAAAAGCTCAGCAAAGCATTGTGAGCAAAGTCTACTTCGGCAAAGTTTCTTTGCCGAGTGTATTTTCGTGGACACTGGGTAAAGCCTTTGCCGTGTGACAAAATGCAGTACTCGGCAAAGAAAAGTAACTTCACATCCAGATGATGTAGACGGCCTCGTGTCAGTTTGATTTCCTGAGTGTAACACTTCGCAAAAGCTGCGGGTTTGCCAACTATTACACTCAGCAAATCATTTGAACAATTTTTTTTAAAGGCCAGCGACGAAGTTGCTGCCACATCAGGTCAGGACACTGCATCCAATCCGCCTGAGCTCCTCCCTGCCTTCTGCCATGAAGACAGAGACAATGCTGCACTTGGGATGGTCTTCTTCCCTGACGCCACACCATGAAGAGGAGCGGGAGCCCGTCACGAGGAAAGCATAGCGGCGGAGGCGCAGGAGCCTATCATGGGGAAGGCCTAGAGGCGGAGGCGCGGTCTGCCTTGGGCAGTGCGAGGCAGTAAGGGCGCCGTCGAGTGGAAGAGGTCGCCAGCGGTGGTGCATTGTGAGGAACATGGGGGAGGTCGAGGCATCAGAAGCATTGAGGAAAAGGGTAGCGGCGTTGTGGACCATGGCGACGGATTATGGGAGATTGGCAGGCACCACCGAGCGGAGGAATGAGTCACCGCCTTAGGGCCTCTTTGTTTGGGCTGGCTACGGCTGGTTGTGTTGCTCTGTAGAAAAAGTTGTTGTTGCTGAGAGAAAGTTGTTGTTCCGAGTTTTGCTCTTTGGCAACTTGGCTGACTGTAGGCCCGAAATTCGAGCCGTGCCAAGCTAGCGCGGGTCGACTCGTTAAAGCTCAATCAACTAGCGAGTTAGCTCGACTTAAGTCGTTTAACAATTGAGTTTAGATTTCAAACTTGGTTCGACTTCGGAGTAGCTCGTTTAAAATAGTCAAAAGGAACATGTATAAAATAGTCAAAAGCAGTGTGGTTTTCGAGGATTTCGTTTGGCTGTGGGGATCTTCGGATCGTCAAGAAACTTCATCAGCAATTCATCCTGCTTCTTCGTCTCCGGACGGATGTGGTCTTTTTGACCCGTTCGGCGACTTTCCGTTCGCAACCAATAACGTCAGGCCGACTTAGGTAGGAGCGACGGCGCACCGTCAACATGGTCTAGAGGTTAAATATGAAGGGTTTCTCACGGATCTCTTTTTAATTTTCATTTTTCTTAGGCTGTTTTGTATTGTTTGTATTGTTCAATGTTTTTTTAATGTCACTGTCCTATTCGCAAAAAAATAGAGAAAAGCGGCAGAAATAGCTAGCGATTGGGACTCTCACGGCAAACTTTTGCATATATCGGCTAGTACAAAAGTACCGTGCATTCATGAAGTGATTCCAAGATGTGGGAGTTTTGTTTTTAAATAATAAAACCAAAATTCGCGGCCCTGGAGACTTGAACCTGGGTGGCTAGGTTGTACATCCACTTCCCTAACCAAGTGAGCTAGACTCACTTTTTTTGTGGCGCACTATATTTGTTTTGCTTTCATGTACAAATTTCAAAAAATTATACTCCCTTCGTTCTGAAATACTCTACATTCTAGTTCTAAAATTTGTTCCGAAATAATCTACATTCTACCTTTTAGTCAACAACAACACTAAATGAAATGGTTTTGCTCTTTTTATTAGTTGTTGTTATTTTCAATGTACTAGTTTAGATTGGTTGACATATCAAGTAGTACTAATAAATGCAATACTAGTTTGTCTTATTTTTTCTAGAATGTAAACTAAATCAGAAGGGAGGGAGTACTCCATAAAACTGACCCATTAAACTGGGCTTAGCGCACGGACAAAAACTAAGGAAACTAACGAAAGAAGGAGAACCAGCAGATGGGCCAAGCCCAAACAACCGGAAGGGGTACGCGTAAGCTCAAAACTCCAGGACTTCTCCCTTCCCAGCGGCCGGCCGCCGCGCGAAATCTCCACCTCCGACCTCCCTCCCCACGCTGCGCTCGTCGTCAACCCGGTTCGGACCCATCAGCTCGCCGCGGAACGACGGCCACCCTCTTCTCCGGTTTGCTGCTGCTCCTCCCAAGACACCCCTGGTGTTTCTGGCCGCCGGTCAGTGCTCTTCCTTTAATCTTTTCTGTGGGAGAACTCGGAGGTGACCTAGAATTATTTGCACAAAGTTTGAAGATCACGATCCGTTAACATGTGCAGACTTCCTCTTAGTACTTAATCGTGAAGAAATTTCGGGAAAGAAGATATTCATCATCCACAAACAATGGAGACGACTGTGACGGGCGAATTACCGGAGCTGCCTGATTGCGTGGAAGGAGAACGTACTGATGATCTACCTACTATGTCGATTCTGACGTGCCAGTCGCCGGAGCTGCCTCAGGACATCTTGATTGACATATTTTCCCGCCTCCAGATCCTAGATCTCGCGCGTGCAGGTTTTGTGCGCTCCTCCTGGCGTTCGGCCTACACCAGCCTACTCAACCTTGGGAAGTATTACGAACAGGCCCAGACGCCATGTCTGCTCTACACTTGTGAATACGCTGGGAAGAACATTGCATGTCTCTACAGTCTCGCGGAGAAGAGTGTTTACAAGCTGCCTCTCACAGGCCCACTCCTCCGCGGCAGGTTTGTGATTGGATCATCCCTGGGCTTCCTAGTTACAGTTGATGAGAGGTCTGAGATGCAACTCGTCAACCCGATTACCTGTGAGCAGATTGGCCTCCCTTCTGTGACCACCATAGAACAAGTGAAGCCCATCTACGATGACACCGGTGCTCTCCACATGTACGAATACTCATTGCACACTGCAGAAAAGGTTCACTGCCCCCCGGAAATCATTGCTCTCAACGAGCTACGGAAGTTTCTCCAACACAAGGCCTTTGTGCTTTTGGACACATCCACTAAGAGCTTAATTGTGGTGCTCGTCCACAACCCACATCGCCAGCTCTCCTTTGCGAGGATCGGGGATGATAGTTGGACCTGGCTGCCGCCGCACGCCTTCTTCGATGACTGCACGTACAAATATGGACTGTTATATGCTACGAACACGGATGGAGAAATTCATGCCTTCGATCTCTCTGGCCCTAAGGTGACATGCAAGATGATAGTGGGGAGGTTCGAAGTTCAGAAGTGTAGCAGCATGTACATTGTACAAGCTCCATGCGGCGATCTTCTGCAAGTTGAGAGATCATTTTCAGATTATGAGTTAGAACCTGAGCCTGAAGCATTTGTTTATTGGAACACTGGCAGATTTAGGATGTATAAAGTCAGCATTGCAGGGAAAGGACGTGAGAAAGTCAGGAGCTTGGGTGACAATGTGTTGTTTCTTGGGTATAATCAGTCGCTTTATCTTAGTGCCAAAGAATATCCAGGTCTGAAGGCAAATCATGCATACTTTACCGACGATAGCATTTTGTGGACAAAGGGATTTGAGAATAATGGCCGTGATATAGGAATTCTCAACCTGTACAATAACACGAGGGAGGAAATCGTGTCACCTCAGCTTTGGTCTGATTATCCGGCTCCCACATGGATTACACTTGATCTTAGAAAGATGAAGCTAGTTTTAAACCAATTTTGAGTTTTCCCATATTTGCTGATATGTTATCATGATGTACATCAGATGCGATTCTCATGTTAATCCTTGAGTTATATAAATAACAGATCCTTCAGCATCGTTAAATTTGTGTTGAATTTTTTATCTGTTGTAATGTTCATCTTGTCCATGGCTGAGTTTGGAAAATAATAAAACGAACTATTGTCATTTTCTTCAGGTGCATGTTGAGAATACAAAAAAAAAAATTTGCTTGCAGATGTGAACTAGGAATTTAATTCTTTGAACATTAATAAGGAGTTTAACCTGCTTCTTGTACCTTACTTCATGTATCTGTTGAACATGAAGGCTGCATATTTTCCGGCATTAGTGTGAAAGTATTCATTTTTGTTATTCTTTTTGGCTACACATCACTTGAGAAAAAAAAAATCTTTACCGTGTATCAAAGAGACTCGGCAAAAGCCAAAAAAAAAAGCTCAGCAAAGCATTGTGAGCAAAGTCTACTTCGGCAAAGTTTCTTTGCCGAGTGTATTTTCGTGGACACTGGGTAAAGCCTTTGCCGTGTGACAAAATGCAGTACTCGGCAAAGAAAAGTAACTTCACATCCAGATGATGTAGACGGCCTCGTGTCAGTTTGATTTCCTGAGTGTAACACTTCGCAAAAGCTGCGGGTTTGCCAACTATTACACTCAGCAAATCATTTGAACAATTTTTTTTTAAAGGCCAGCGACGAAGTTTCTGCCACATCAGGTCAGGACACTGCATCCAATCCGCCTGAGCTCCTCCCTGCCTTCTGCCATGAAGACAGAGACAATGCTGCACTTGGGATGGTCTTCTTCCCTAGCGCCACACCATGAAGAGGAGCGGGAGCCCGTCACGAGGAAAGCATAGCGGCGGAGGCGCAGGAGCCTATCATGGGGAAGGCCTAGAGGCGGAGGCGCGGTCTGCCTTGGGCAGTGCAAGGCAGTAAGGGCGCCGTCGAGTGGAAGAGGTCGCCAGCGGTGGTGCATTGTGAGGAACATGGGGGAGGTCGAGGCATCAGAAGCATTGAGGAAAAGGGTAGCGGCGTTGTGGACCATGGCGACGGATTATGGGGGATTGGCAGGCACCACCGAGCGGAGGAATGAGTCACCGCCTTAGGGCCTCTTTGTTTGGGCTGGCTACGGCTGGCTGTGTTGCTCTGTAGAAAAAGTTGTTGTTGCTGAGAGAAAGTTGTTGTTCCGAGTTTTGCTCTTTGGCAAC
>NC_061513.1:314387778-314413863 GCF_022539505.1 Lolium rigidum
AAGGTTATCATCCGAACCCCCTCCAGTATTAAGTTGCAAAGCAACAGATAATTGCATTAAGTATGGTGCGTAATGTAATCGACAACTACATCCTTAGACATAGAATCAATGTTTTATCCCTAGTGGCAACAGCACATCACAACCTTAGAACTTTATGTCACTGTCCCAGGTGTCAATGAAGGCATGAACCCACTATCGAGCATAAATACTCCCTCTTGGAGTTAAGAGCAAAAACTTGGCCAGAGCCTCTACTAATAACGGAGAGCATGCAAGATCATAAACAACACATAAACAATAGATTGATAATCACCATAATCATAGTACTCTCTATCCATCGGATCCCGACAAACACAACATATAGAATTACATATAGATGATCTTGATCATGTTAGGCAGCTCACAAGATCCAACAATGAAGCACAACAAGGAGAAGACGACCATCTAGCTACTGCTATGGACCCATGGTCCAGGGGTGAACTACTCACTCATCACTCCGGAGGCGATCATGGCGATGAAGAGTCCTCCGGGAGATGAATCCCCTCTCCGGCAGGGTGCCGGAGGCGATCTCCTGAATCCCCCGAGATGGGATTCGCGGCGGCGGCGTCTCTGTAAGGTTTTCCGTATCGTGGCTCTCGGTACTGGGGGTTTCGCGACGGAGGCTTTAAGTAGGCGAAAGGGCAACGCGAGGGGCCACACGAGGGGCCCAGGGGACAGGGTGGC
The DNA here is from genome assembly GCF_022539505.1 of Lolium rigidum. Lineage (NCBI taxonomy): Eukaryota > Viridiplantae > Streptophyta > Magnoliopsida > Poales > Poaceae > Lolium > Lolium rigidum. The sequence continues at coordinate 314,388,499 of NC_061513.1, forward strand.
GCGGCCAGGGCTTGGGCCGCGCCGCCCTAGCCCCTGGCTGCCTCGTGGCCCCACTTCGTTATCTCTTCGGTCTTCTGGAAGCTTCGTGCAAAAATAGGACCCTGGGCGAAAGTTTCGTCCAATTCCGAGAATATTTCTTTACTAGGATTTCGAAACCAAAAACAGCAGTAAAACAGAATCGGCTCTTCGGCATCTTGTTAATAGGTTAGTTCCAGAAAATGCATAAATATGACATATAATGTGCATAAAACATGTAGGTATCATCAATAAAGTGGCATGGAACATAAGAAATTATCGATACGTTGGAGACGTATCAGTAACATGTAGTATTAATTGTATCATACACACCATACTTTTATATATGATACTATGCATTGTGACTAGTATTACTGACCTCATATATACGCTTACTTAGGTCAAACAATGGTCTTTTAAGTAGTATCGGTTTAATGAAGGTTGACCTATTTTTAACTTCATTTGTGCACTAGTAGATATGATTTGGCCCATTTTTATCCATAGGCTCATCCGATGTGATGTCCGCTATATATATTGTCTTCGATGAGTATCACGCGCATTACATACTCATACCATAGAACGAAGATGAAACCCCTTACCCTCAGCGACGTACGCAACATGGTGTTTGGGTTGAATGGCCCACCCTATTTTAAAATGTTTTAGTTATTTATTTATGTAAAAAATTATCACATATAAAGTGGAAAAAAGAAAATTAGTAAGGTGTGCCCACCTGGCCTACGGTTGTTTTGTGCGTCCTCCACTGTGTACTCCTCTTGATCTGTGACGATGAACATAGTTCTTTAGAACACATGCAACACTTACAGTTGATAGGCCGTTGCAAAGCTAATCAATGATAAAACCTGCTTTTATAATTAATCCATTGTACTTTGATTTAATTAGTCCCTCTAATGGACCCCAACTATGTGTGCTTGAGATTTAGCAAAATGCTTTGCCGCCGTGCCACAGAACAAATAATAAACAGACCAATCAAGTTTTTATCATTGCTAGACCTAACTAAGTGTTCAAGTGCTCAATTTTGACCACATTAGAGTTGAGGGGCCAAACATAATTCTTAAATACGTGAGGGACCGAACATATACTTCTAAACACCCGAGGGACAAGACAAATTTGAGTACTATTGTTATTATTAGACTAGTCACAATGGGGAGTATCATATAATAGTATCATGCATATGATACTAATGTACGATATTATTTTCATAGTCCATAGTATCATCATGTAGTAGTATAATATGTTACATGTATTTAGTGATTTGTAGAATCTCAATACAAAAGTGTGTACAAGATTTGTTTGGCAGTAATTTTTCTAGTTCTACATGCTATGATACGATATCTACCTATGATACCACTATCGTCTCTTTCATCATTAACTGATATGACGCATCAACATTTTGCATGCATGTAGTGCATGATACAACTTATGATATTGCCATTGTGAGTAGTCTCCCTTTGTCCAAGAGTACAATGCCAATTTGTTTTTAGAGGGAAACTTAGACTAATACTTGGGCCCGCCAATTATGAGTTGCATGTCATTCAAAACTATATCATCGGATGCTTGTTTCGATGAACTTTCCAATGGTATATTTTGCGGATGTCATAAAATGAGGCTGGTCATACTATTTCTATAGTGGGTAGTATCATGGAGTAGTATCATAGTAATGCTACATTTATTATTTTTTAGAATCTCAATGCAAATTTGTGTACAAGATTTGTTTAGCATTAAGTTTTCTCGTTGTTTGCGCTATGATACAGTATCTACCTATGTTACACTAATCTCCTCTCTCCTACTTAATTAGCTGCCACATCAACATTTTTGTGGGACCAATGTGTATGATACTAGCTATGATACTAGCACTATCATGTGGGTACCTAAATCTCGAGTCAAAGTTTGACACGAAACCGATGTGGACTTTATTCATGGTGGAAGGGAGTAACAATCATAAGCACATTATTATTATTGATTGAACAACATTTTATTTGATGTGCCATAAGAAGTTTAGAAACTCCTAGCCCCGGAGGTGGCGTTTTGGCACACGCGTGCATATGCACCAATTATAGAAAATGATTAAAAAATATATATAAATGTTAATTTTTTTGGTATACATTGTGACATCATATGTTCGTTCACAAGTTTTCGTGAAAAAACGACATTTTGTGTGGCGTGTAAAAAAAGGCAAAAAATGTACTGTACGTAGTCGTGTTACAACATCAAAATTTGTCTTTTTTACAGGAGCCACATAATTTTTTGTGAGAAAACTTGTGTACCAACATAAAATGTCTAGATATACATGTAAAATTTTAGTTTAGAATTTTTTGACACTTTGAAATATGGATTCACATAATGGGAGCATATGCTCCTATGAGGCAAAGTGCATTTCCGCTAGCCCCCGCCATTTCTTATATCTCTATATTGTCTATATATCTATACCTCTACCTCTACCCCCTTGGATTCCTGAACAGACGTACAGTACTAGTAGGGCCTACTATTTATATTATTACATACTCTCAAAAAAAAAACCTACTGCAGCCAAAATTGAATATCATCGAGCGGTAAAATTCCCCGCCAACGTCCAAATATCTCGCGCCGCAAAGTTTCAGATCTGCGAATATTTTTTTCCTCAAAAGAAGGACTGCGAAATTCCCTTCTACTCCTCTATCGCCCAGCTTCGCCCTAGTTTCGCCCGCAAGCCCTCAGAGAAACCGCCCCTCTTGCCTACCTCCAGACCTTCCCGGCCGCCGCACCGGAAAATCACCGCCGCACTTCGCCGTTCAAGCTGCCACGGCTTCAAACCCCGAGGCTGCCCTATCCGCTTGATCCGCACCTACTCCGGCGTCCACCGCACCGTATCTCGTTCGCCGACTCTATCGACCACCGCACCTGACCAGCTTCGCCGACACCGACGCCCCCGTGCACTGCACATCATCTGCTTCACCGACCTTCTAGTTCGGCCGGCGCGCTGAACACTTCATCGACCGCCCAGCATGTCCTTCTCCGACCCCCCAAGATCTGCTTCCCCGGCACCCACCGCAACAGCAGTCCCCTCGCCGACCTCCACGTCACCCGTAAGAATGCGGAACACGTCTAAACGCCGCCCAGAAATAGGTAACCAGACATCCCTGCGTGTTTTGTTCTGTTAGGAGTATTGCAGCTGACTGTATTTCTGAATTCGTGCTATATTTCTAACTTACAAGTGCTTTCATTGATAACCACCTCATCCTTTAGGTTTAAACACGACGCATAAGTATGTTTTTCCGTGACCAAACCCACCCATTCGCTGAAACTCTACATGGTATCAGAGCCTAGGTTTCCTTCCTGCTAGCCGCCACAAACAGTACCAAACAAGTTCTTCCTTTGATCACAAAACCCACCGTTGAGATGTAGAAATCCAGGCGGCGGGAGGCCGCATCAGGTGCTCTGCGTGGGTTGCGGCTATCACACACAGCGATGTGAGCTGTGTGAGATTGGCGGCTGCTCGCGCGGGGAGAAAGAAGAGGGTGAAGATCGTTTTGGTTTAGAAAGGAGAGAAGAGGAAGTGAATCCGTGGCGGAGAGATCTCGGATCCGTGTGAGGGGCAGAAGTTGGAGGCGTGCGGAGTGGGGCGAGCCTTTGAGCGCAGGGCGGAGCCGGAGGTTGGTGCCGGACGTTGACCAGCGCGAGCCGATCGATGTGGCCAGGTGCGGTCCGGCAGGTTGGCCAGGGCGCGCAGACGAGGCGCCATCCGAGTGGAAGTGAGGAGAAAATGGAGATGTGAGGCTGTGAGGATATGTGGTGATGGAGTTGATGAGGCTGCGGTTGAGTCGTGATGGAGTTGATGAGGCTGCGGTTTAGTGGTGATGGTGATGGTTGTGGATATGTCCGGGGAAAGGCATGCGTGCCTGAGGTGAGACTGGTTGAGGCCTCGACCGGGGGATAGGCATGGGTGCTTGAGGAGTGGATGGTTGAGGCAGGAGTTGGCTGGGGGTTTGTTGGAGAGACGGAAGAGGTCAGTGGCCGGGCAGAGTGGAGAAGAGAGGCTGAGGACATTGAGGCGAGTGTGGATGGTTCTGCGGAACTTGTGTGGTGAGGCAGCCGGGATTGTTGAGGACGTGTATGGTTAGGAGTTGTGCGTATCCCAGATGGTTGAAGCTGGATATCTTCGCTGCTGATGAAGAGATGAATCGAGATGACAAGATGATGGAAAGTGCAATGCTGTCATGTATCCTAGGAGTTATGCTGAATGTTCATTACTGGTAGTTGTCATATGTGTCATGTTGTTGTTGCAAGATGGCCATGGTTCTTTACCCATGATCATCTTGAGGGGTGTGTTGGACCATGAGTGAGTTTAGTAGTAGCGCTCGTAGTAATATTGTATCCAATGTGAGGCCCATAGAGGCCCATGTCCAGTAGTATTGTAACCCTAACTCAGATGATATAAATACACAGTGTGGTGGTCTGAGTAACCTAACCCACCCATTCGCTGAAACCCTACAAAATATGAGCCACCAATCATGAGCCGTTGAATGCTCTACATGTCCACGATTGACAACAACAACAACAAAGCCTTTATTCCCAAACAAGTTGGGGTAGGCTATACAAGTCCACAATTGACACGATTACAATTTCTCACTATTTGGCCGTAGGCTACTGCTCTAGTTACATCATGTTTGATATCTTTCCGCGATCCTGTATTACATGTTTATGCACGTCATAATGCTTCTACTACTATTTGGTGTCAATTTAATTATAGCAAAGCCGTGACTCGTAACTGTTTGTTGTTATTACACGTGCAGCAGGCACATCTTACACTCATAAACGTAGAGTAAAGCTCGCCTATAATCATGTAAGTACCTGCTGTTTTTTGTATATTGCTTAATGCAAACTTCTATATCTTGGACCTGTTTCTGTTTACAATTGGCCTCTCCTTCATGCAGAGGAGAAACAGTGAGGCACCAGGTTCTTCTGTCCAAGTACCCGATGAGGTCCGTGTGACTCAAAAAAAAGCTCACGTAAGTTCCCTGTTTTTTTTGGAATGTTAATTTACCTCCTGTGCATAGTTCAATTGCATCATTTTCTGTATGTTGCACTACCTAAGTTGCCTAATGGAATCTAATAAAATATAAACAATGACCATATGGAACATTGCACACTGCCTTTGACCCATCTGGCATCCGGCATGCCTGGGTATAAGTTACATGATTTGGCTATGTTAATACAAGTCCTGAAATTCTATTATGTTAATTTTTTGCCTGTTGCTTCATTGAGTTTGCCTGTTGTTCCATGGCTAGTGCATGAAGTTTGATAGAAATGATCCTAGCTGAAATGATGCACTTCGTGTTTTTTTATTGCTTTATTCCTAACCTAGCTTCCTATTCTACTTGAAACATGATTGCTTTATTCCTAACCTAGCTTCCTATTCTACTTGAAACATGGTGAAAAAATAGTTATATTACTTGTTTAAATGTCTAGCTTTGTTTTTCTGAGTCCCATTGACATGATGTGGTATATCCATATTCAAATGATCTGGCTGTTTATATAATACGCTCCATGTTCAATTGCTTCATTCAGTTTCTAGTAATCTATTATACATGATGCACATGGTGCTACTTGTTATATGCCCTTTTTTGTTTGAGTTTGATCATGAATTCAAGATTAAGCATTGCCTAAACGTTGACCAACGTAGGAAGATTCCCTCCCTTGTCTATACGTTGTGAGATAGATGATGAGACCTCTCTAGCAGCGAATTTATACGCGCTAGATAACACCCCGTTTAATTCGGTCCTGTTGGGACTCGAACCCGGGTGGGCTGGCTGCGCACTCGCAAGCCTTGCCACTGAGCTAGCACTCAGTTCTCAGATTAAGCAATGCCTCGTTAATGTTTACAATATGTCTTTTATGTGAGTTTTGTTGCACCGGTTCATCCTTGAGTTTGCTTCAAATAACCTTGCTAGCCTAAACCTTGTATCGAGAGGGAATACTTCTCATGCATCCAAAATCCTTGAGCCAACCACTATGCCATTTGTGTCCACCATACCTACCTACTACATGGTATTTCTCCGCCATTCTAAAGTAAATTGCTTGCGTGCTACCTTTAAAATTCCATCATTCGCCTTTGCAATATATAGCTCATGGGACAAAATAGCCTTAAAAACTATTGTGGTATTGAATATGTACTTATGCACTTTATCTCTTATTAAGTTGCTTGTTGTGCGATAACCATGCTTCGGGGACGCCATCAGCTACTCTTTGTTGAATATCATGTGAGTTGCTATGCATGTCCGTCTTGTCCGAAGTAAGAGAGATCTACCACCTTAATGGTTGGAGCATGCATATTGTTAGAGAAGAACATTGGGCCGCTAACTAAAGCCATGAATCATGGTGGAAGTTTCAGTTTTGGACATATATCTTCAATCTCATATGAGAATATTAATTGTTGCCACATGCTTATGCATTAAAGAGGAGTCCATTATCTGTTGTCCATGTTGTCCCGGTATGGATGTCTAAGTTGAGAATAATCAAAAGCGAGAAATCCAAAATGCGAGCTTTCTCCTTAGACCTTTGTACAGGCGGCATGGAGGTACCCCTTTGTGACACTTGGTTGAAACATGTGTATTGCGATGATCCAGTAGTCCAAGCTGATTAGGACAAGGTGCGGGCACTATTAGTATACTATGCATGAGGTTTGCAACTTGTAAGATATAATTTACATAACTCATATGCTTTATTACTTCCGTTGACAAAATTGTTTCATGTTTTCAAAATAAAAGCTCTAGCACAAATACAGCAATCGATGCTTTCCTCTTTGAAGGACCTTTCTTCTCTCCACCTCAAGAAGCAAACACTTGTGTGAACTGTGCATTGATTCCTACATACTTGCATATTGCACTTGTTATATTACTTTACATTGACAATATCCATGAGATATACATGTTATAAGTTGAAAGCAACCGCTGAAACTTAATCTTCCTTTGTGTTGCTTCAATACCTTTACTTTGATTTATTGCTTTATGAGTTAACTCTTATGCAAGACTTATTGATGCTTGTCTTGAAGTACTATTCATGAAAAGTCTTTGCTTTATGATTCATTTGTTTACTCATGTCATTACCATTGTTTTGATCGCTGCAGTCATTACATATGTTTACAATAGTATGATCAAGGTTATGATGGCATGTCACTCCGGAAATTATCCTTGTTATCGTTTACACGCTCGGGACGAGCGAGAACTAAGCTTGGGGATGCCGATACGTCTCCAACGTATCGATAATTTCTTATGTTCCATGCTACATTATTGATGATATCTACATGTTTTATACACATTATATGTCGTATTTACGCATTTTCCGGCACTAACCTATTAACAAGATGCCGAAGAGCCGATTCGCTGTTTTCTGCTATTTTTGGTTTCAGAAATCCTAGTAACGAAATATTCTCGGAATTGGACGAAATCAAAGCCCAGGGTCCTATTTTTGCACGAAGCTTCCAGAAGACCGAGGGGGAAAGGAAGTGGGGCCACGAGGCGCCGCCACAACAGGGCGGCGCGGCCTAGGGCTTGGCCGCGCGGCCCTGGTGTGTGGGGCCCTCGTGTGGCCCCCTGCGTTGCCCTTCCGCCTACTTAAAGTCTTCGTCGCGAAACCCCCAGTACCGAGAGCCACGATACGGAAAACCTTACTGAGACGCCGCCGCCGCCGCCAATCCCATCTCGGGGGATTCAGGAGATCGCCTCCGGCACCCTGCCGGAGAGGGGAATCATCTCCCGGAGGACTCTTCATCGCCATGATCGCCTCCGGAGTGATGAGTGAGTAGTTCACCCCTGGACTATGGGTCCATAGCGGTAGCTAGATGGTCGTCTTCTCCTTATGTGCTTCATTGTTGGATCTTGTGAGCTGCCTAACATGATCAAGATCATCTATCTGTAATACTATATGTTGTGTTTGTCGGGATCCGATGGATAGAGAATACTATGTTATGGTGATTATCAATCTATTACCTTTGTGTTGTTTATGATCTTGCATGCTCTCTGTTATTAGTAGAGGCTCTGGCCAAGTTTTTGCTCTTAACTCCAAGAGGGAGTATTTATGCTCGATAGTGGGTTCATGCCTCCATTAAATGCTGGGACGAGTGACGGAAAGTTCTAAGGTTGTGGATGTGATGTTGCCACTAGGGATAAAACATTGATGCTATGTCTAAGGATGTAGTTGTTGATTACATTACGCACCATACTTAATGCAATTGTCCGTTGCTTGCAACTTAATACTGGATGGGGTTCGGATGATAACTCTGAAGGTGGACTTTTTAGGCATAGATGCATGCTTGGATGGCGGTCTATGTACTTTGTCGTAATGCCCTGATTAAATCTCACTATATTTATCATATCATGTATATGCATTGTTATGCCCTTTTCTATTTGTCAATTGCCCGACTGTAATTTGTTCACCCAACATGCTTTTATCTTACGGGAGAGACACCTCTACTGAACTGTGGACCCCGGTCCTATTCTTTACATCTGAAATACAATCTACTGCAATACTTGTTTTACTGTTTTCTTCGCAAACAATCATCTTCCACACAATAAGGTTAATCCTTTGTTACAGCAAGCCGGTGAGATTGACAACCTCACTGTTTCGTTGGGGCAAAGTACTTTGGTTGTGTTGTGCAGGTTCCACGTTGGCGCCGGAATCCCTGGTGTTGCGCCGCATCACATTTCGCCACCATCAACCTTCAACGTGCTTCTTGACTCCTACTGGTCCGATTAAACTTTGGTTTCTTACTGAGGGAACCTTGCCACTGTGCGCATCATACCTTCCTCTTGGGGTTCCCAACGGACGTGTACATCTACGCGCATCAGCGTTACCTGGCTATGAGGATTTGTTTCCTCCTAATCAACCGCATGGTGCCGATGACGATAGCCCGTTGAATCTGACCTCACTGAAGGGTTGGGTACTGCTATGGCCGAAGACCCTAATTAGGATCAACACCTACTCGGGGTCGACGGCAAGCAAAGACAAGCACCTTGCGGCACCACAGGTCAGCGTCCCTCCACGACAGCCAGCGGCGCCGGTGGTCAGCGCCCCACCACAACAGCTAGCTGCGCCGGTGGTCAGCGCCCCACCACAACAGGCAGCAGCGCCGGTGGTCAGCGCCCCACCACAACAGCCAGCGGCGCCAGAGGCCGAGGAATACGAGCGTGACAACTTCCAATGGGATATTCCTACGTCTTCACAAGTTGTCCATGAGGATGCGCCGGCCCCGAAATATGTGTGCTCCAAGAAGCTGTTCGATTCTCAAGAAACGGCTGAGGAGGAAAATCCTGAGGAGCTCGCCGCCGCCACCGTCAAAAAGATGCTGAGCCCAAACACACTCCGTGCTACGGTTACGGCGGTGGGAGATGGTCCAGTACTACAACCCAAGAAGAGGAAGAGGGCAAACAAGAAGGACGCCAAAGACAAAGCGGCGGCCAAAGACAAGGACAAGGTGGCACTCCTTGACAAGTTGCCAAACAATTGGCGACCTCTGCATCACTTGGGTGAACCGATGCTGCCGGAGCATGTCCTCAAGCTACTCACCGGGGATATGGCGAGCTTGCATAACCAAGTCTTGTATTTGGAGAAGCAGCTTCTCAAAGCAAAAAATCCTAGTTACCCTCTCTTCGTGGCGAAGGTGCCAACTGGCATGAACTTCGTCGAGAAGTACCCCGCGGACTTGTGCTTCATCCGGTACAATGACATCTTCAGCATCTATCGCATGCAAATGCTCCATTTTAGTGTGGTTCGCCTAGTTGCTCTTAGCTTGTCTTCCCAGATCGTTAAGGAGGGGACGCCGACCATCGCGATAATGGACCCTTCTATATGCGGGAGAGCATCATCTGCAACGTTGGGGATCGGGCGATTGCCACCCGGCAGGTCGAGGATTTCATGATGGCGAACATTAAGAAGGGCGCCATTCTCATCCCTTACTTCCCCGAGTAAGTAATCACTCGCTAGTCCCCATCACCATTCTTCCTATATCTCCATTTGCATTTCCAAAGGTTAATCCGTGTGTTTTCCGCAGAGACATGTACTGCACCCTCATCGTCGTGCACCCGCAACACTCGCATGCAGTCTATCTCGACTCGGGTAGGGACAAGAAGAAATACTACACCAACATCAGGGCCCTTCTCAATGATGCTCTCACCGGCTTCGCCAACAAGGCAGGCCCCCTCAAAGTAGAGAGGAAATCCCGAGGAGGCTTGGTCTTAACCCACACAACCAACTTCCCCTGCCTCAGGCAGTCGAATGAAGACAATGGGATGGACGCGTGGTACGCCATCCTTCAGATGCGAGGAGTACATAAAGTACGCAGATGACATGTTGCTGCCAGAGAGTCTCAGAGAGAGGTTTGTAAACATGGCGGATGCCCCTGATAGAGAGACTAGAAAGAACTGGGGTCGCATCCAGCAGTTCATTTGCACGATAATCCTGCATGATGTCAACAATAGGTCTGGCGAGTTCTTCTACGGCTACGGTCTACCACCTAATGACGAGATAGAACTCCGCTTGGAGATGTCGCGTGATGAGAGGCCGTTCAACACGCTTGAGGGCTGCCGTCCATTCCCCCCTAGGTGTACAACCTGATCCTACGACGGGAACACTATTGCTAAAGCTTGAACGATATGTCTTTGAACTTCCGTATTGTAATACTTGCTACATATTCCCATAGAATCGACTTGTTGCTTTTATTTAGTTGTATGGATGTGCATGTGAACATGTGTCTATAGTTTCATTTACTTTGCTATATATTTCAAGATTATGGCGTAGATACCTTAATAATTATTTGCATTTACTCGACCCCTACTTGCCTCGTATTTGGAGTTCGCCGATGATTAGAATGTTCGGTCACTAGTACACTCGGGGGTGGAGCCGGTGAGCCTTGGTGCGATGGCCACAAGTATCAATCTATTGTGCATCCTACCTAGCCTCACCGACTCCATCCCCGGATGTTAATATGTGTTTCGACCGACAAAGTATGAGGCACGCTATTTAATTCGTACTACTTGTCTTTTATTTGAGTTCGCACTTCTTAATTGCATTGGCCGATGATTAAAATGTTTGGTCACTTGTACACTCCGGGGTGGGGCCAGTGAGGCTTGGTGTGATGGCCACAAATATCAATCTATTGTGCATCCTACCTAGCCTCGCTGACCCCATCCATGTATGTTATTATTTATTTCAACCAACAAAGTATGAGGCACATGCTATTTAGTTAATACTACTTGTCTTTTATTTGAGTTCACACTTGTTCATTGCGTTGGCCGATGATTAGAATGTTTGGTCACTTGTACACTCTGGGGTGGGGTGAGTGAACCTAGTGTGATGGCACAAATATCAATCTGTTGTGCATCCTACTTGGCTTCACTTACCCCATCCCTGAATGTTACTATTTGTTTCGACCGACAAAGTATGAGGCACATGCTATTTAGTTCATATTACTTGTCTCTTATTTGAGTTGGCACTTGGTAATTGCATTGCTACTAACGTTTTATTTGTCTTGTCCATGGAGATGCCGACGACATATGTCGTGTACAAGGGGAGGGTTCCTGGAGTCTACGACGACTGGGAGGACTGTCGGAGACAGGTGCACCGCTTCAGCGGCAACAGCTACAAGGAATACCCCACTAGGGTGGAGGCGGAAGGAAGATACGCCCGTTATCTAGCGGGAGAGATGAGGGACATGAGGAGGAACCGGATGAAGACCATGGCCTTCGTGATGATGGTCATCGTGACCATGTTGGTCATGTTCTATGTGATTGTAGTTTAGGTTAGTAGCTACATTGTGAGGTGTATGACGACACTTGTGACGACTATGTACCGAGACTTCTAACTTTGTGAAACTTCGTCCTTCGGTGTTGCATATGCACATGTGTTGTATGAATCAACATTCCGGAACGAGACTTGCGTATTTGTGTATTGATACCAAAATGAGACTTGGCTCTCTATGTGCTTCTCATATTGCATGTTCTCGTCGTATAAATATGAACTGTGTTGTAAATATATACTGCTGTCAAATATGTATTCTAATATGCTGGGAAAAAGCTGAAAAAAGAATTTTCGAATATTATTGCCGGCGCACCTAAATGACCTACTGCCGGCGCACGTGGCATGCGCCAGTGCTGCAAGCACTACTGCCGGCGCAGCTGCTGGTGCGCCGGTGGAACTTGCCCTTTGCCGGCGAAGCTACGATGGCGCGCCGGCAGTACATGACCTATCGCCGGCGCACTGCCTGGTGCGCCGGCAGTGGCCAGTTATCACCGGCCCGTTCGTAGCGGCGGGCTCGTGGTGCGCCGGCAATGGGCCTTTTAGGTTCGCCGGCGGTAGGCCTTTCCCTTGTAGTGATACTTAATACAATTATCTGTTGTTTACAACTTAATACTGGAGGGGGTGCGGATGCTAACCCGAAGGTGGATTATTTAGGCATAGATGCATGCTGGATAGCGGTCTATGTACTTTGTCGTAATGCCCTGATTAAATCTCATAGTAATCATCATTGATATCTATTGAATCTTGATTTGTCAATTGCCCACCTGTAATTTGTTCACCCAGCATGCTAGTTATCTTATTGGAGAGACATCTGAATACATTCTACTGCAATTATTGTTCTTTACTGTTCTTTGCAAACAAACACCATCTTCCACTCGATACGCTTAATCCTTTGTTTTCAGCAAGCCGGTGAGATTGACAACCTCACTGTTACGTTGGGGCAAAGTATCTTGATTGTGTTGTGCAGGTTCCACGTTGGCGCCGGTTTCACTAGTGTTGCGCCGCAATACACTCCTCCACCAACAACCGTCACGTGCTTCTTGGCTCCTACTGGTTCGATAACCTTGGTTTCTTTCTGAGGGAAAACTTGCTGTTGTGCGCATCACACCTTCCTCTTGGGATTCCCAACGGACGTGTACATCTACGCGCATCAATTCGCCACTACGTCTCGGCTCGTCGGCAGTGGCAGTAGGTTTCTTCTTCTTTCGCAGGGAGGGCGTGCCTAGCAGAGGCAGTAGAACCGGGCCGGCGATAGACGCCATCAAATCATGCAGCTGTAGGACGGCGTTGATGGAGTCATGGATATCCTGGGTGGCCGGGGTCAGTTCCCGAGTGTAACATCCCAAATATTAAAACAAAGAAGAAAATGAATTTCCTTTTTCCAAAAACTGGAACCAACAAAAACTTTATTTGAGTTCTATAATGTGCATAGTGCTCATGCCTAAATATTGTGAGTTTTGCCATGATGCTTATGTGAAGTATTTTTAAATGTGCCTAAACCCTAAACCCTACCCTATTCAACATCAAAGAGGGACAAATAAAAAGAAAACAAAAGAAAAGGAAAAGCCTATGTGAGCAAATGGCCATCTTTACAAATCTTGACCTATGCCATTATACTTTAGCTAAATGGTTTGAAACCATTACTAAACTCAACTTCACACTAAATGAACCCAACACAAGGACCTCTGGTCAAAGAAAAAGATGAGGAAATAAAAAAATGGAATTCACATGTGAGGCTATGGCCATTTTTACAAAACTTTAACCTAGGCCATTTTGACTTGTGTCAATGGTTCGGAAATGTTACTAAACACAAAAGAATACCTTTTGAATCAAAGAAACTCAAATCAAATCAAAAGAAAATGCAAAACCTTGCAACATGTAATAATGGTCAAAATTGACATTCACATCAGGGTACCCACTTTGAGCCCCTGTATTAAGAGATTCTTAAACCAAACACTCCCAACTCTTTGCACCTCATCCAAGACCTCATCAAGATGAACAACTTTGGTCAAGACCAACATAAAAAATTCATTCTCAATTGCTTAATATGATCAAGCCAAGATGCAACATCGAAGCAGATTATAGATCATACCACATTTGGATTTCACCAAACCTCTTCCAATTTGCAAACCAACACCACCACTAGATGCCAAATATTATTTGAATCACACCCATAAAATATTTTGGAAAACTTTGAATTTAAATCTCTTTCGGCCATTTTCACAAACACCTGGTGTGCACTGATCTACCAACTCCCTACACTCTAAAATCCAGAGGTTTTTGGCCCAAACCCTCACCTCTCTGGTCAACCTCAGACCCTCTACATACCCCTGGACCATGCCAAGCCTCAGCATCCATGATCATGCATTATCACGGCAAGGACAAGGCCATGCCGTGCATGTCATGCCACCACCATGCCCACCTCTCTCTCCCCTCCACTCCAGACCACCTCACCATGTCTTGGACGCTCACCTCAATCTCCTGATCACGCTGGTACACGCCATGGACACAGGAGAGCACCACATTGCCCGAACCAACCCGCGCCCATGTCACCGAGATGCGCCAGCACGCACACTGGCATGACGCAGAGCGCGCCAGAGCACACCCTCGCCCCATCGCGTCAGCCCTCCTCTCGCCCTCTCCTCTCGCCAGTAGCCTCGCCACGACTTCATGACGCTCCCAGACACGCTCACCTGCCCGCACGTGCGCTTTAGCCGCCGTCATCGTTGCCGATTTCCGCTGGCCGTGTGACAGACGACGACGTCGCCCGCACTCCCCCGTCCACCCTTTTCAATGCCATGACGCGCGTGAGGACCGCCAGACGACGCTGACCAGTCCCCTGCCCTAGCCCACGCCTCTGAGCCCCTGTAGCAGCGTCAACGCCATCGACCCGCCGGTGACCTCTGCAGCACCCCTCAACCCTATAAAAGGGAGCCTCCCCTTCATCCTCTGAGCACACCAGCTCGCTCCCCTCTCATCTCTGACTCTCCTCGACCCTCTCCCTCTCCACATTACCGCTTGAAGCTCGCCAATCGCTCGCCGGAGTCCGCGGATCCGCCGTAGACAAAGACGACGATTGCCGCCGCCCCAGGAGCCGCCGCCTGTTCCAGGAGGATCGCCGTCGTCCACAACGTCGCCCTGCGTCAACGCCGATGATCGCCGGCCACCGGTGAGCTCTCCAACCCCCTACCCTCGCCGCTGCCAGCACCCACTCTCGCCGGAGACGACGATGGTTGTGAGCCGTCCGATCCATTTCTAATCTAACGCACCTCAGTCACGCGTACCGCTTCGGCGTTTAAGACACGCTGACACGTGGAGTCTGCTGTCAGGCGGCCCGCTACACACTGGAGCACTGCTGGGCCGGCCCATTTAGTTTCCCACGCGCCCATTTCGTTTAAATTCGTTTAATTTAATTTAACTCAAAATCCATACTGGTGTTGTATTCAAAATTTAATAGAATCAATTCTACTGAGCCAAATTTGATGAATTTTATATTTCTGGAAAGCTTGTGAAATTCTCTATCAAACCCCACTTGTCTCAACCCTGGATTTATTATAGAATTCATGTAGTAAAAATAACAAGGCAGGGCCTTTTCAAACTTCAAGCATTTATTAAAAATCAACCATAAATGATTTCGAGTTGATTCAAACTCTCAAAAATCACATTTCATATTGTCTATCTGAATATGTAAAAATATGGCATGGTTGCTTCATATGATCATGGGCTACAATGAATAATGGCTATGTGGATATTTGTCCATTTAAATTGTTCAAAACTATTTATTAAATCATATGAGAGGTATTTTTCTCATTTAAATCATTGTCCCAAGTAATTCAACATGAGGTAGGGACCTTGGTCTATATTATCTCATATGGTATTATTGGGTGAGATTAAATTATTAATAAGGTAGTATTAAATTGCATGAGGTATATTACCTCATTTAAATCATTTTCCCAAATGATGATTATGGAGTGTTGACCTTGGTTAACATGGGTTCATATATTATTATTTGAGGAGATTAAATCTTAACAAGATTCAATGAGAGGAAATTATTTCTCAAAGAACTAAATAGAAACCCTAATCAATATTTGTAATGAGAGGAAATTATTTTTCTTAAGAAGAAAACAAAGTCAACCAACATGATAATAATGTTGTGATGCTAGAATAGCTTGTGTGAACCATTTGTGTGCTTAGTCTAGCCCTTAAGATTTGTTTGGTGATTGTGTACCTCGTACCCGTTTTTTGACGCTAGTACCGAGGAATACCAGGAGGAGGAGGAGGTCTACTTCTAGGAAGAAGAAGACCACTTTGATCAGTACACCAACCAAGGCAAGCTAATATTCTTGCAAGTGCAAAGCTCTAATAGAGCAAGGCACCCTTATCTACTTTATGCTCAATGGTCCCATCCAAAGTTTTTACCTTACAAGTTTTTGATTATCGAAGTTTACTTTTTGATTCATGATTCACTTGGTCTAGGTATAGAGTAGCACAAGAGCATCAAATCTAGCCTAAAGCAATACAAGCTAGTTAGCACCCCTCATGACTAGTTGCTAGTGCTAACAAATAAAATTGACTACTCTAGATGGGAAAATGTGAAATGAAATGACTTTGAAAGATTTTGAAGGTGAATGTTACTTGAATGACACGATGAATTTGATAAAAACTGATGGTTGGGTTCGGATGCGATACCATTCCAATTATTTAGTACCCCACAATACCTGATTATGGGTAGGGCTTAACTGGAAGTTTATGCTGATGGGATTCGTAGCATAGAAAACAAAAAATTTCCAACCGCAAGAACGAAACACAAGCCAAGATCTAATCTAGTAGACGGTAGCAACAAGGAGATGAAGAGACTAACCCTCGAAGATTCGCAAAGCTTAACGAGATTAGAAGATCACTTGCCGCTTGCAAAAGCGCGTAGAAGATCTTGATCTTGACGGTGCCACAATCGGGCAGCACCTCTGTACTCGGTCACACGTTCGGTGTTGATGAAGACGACGTCCTTCTCCCCGTTCCAGCGGGCAGCGGAAGTAGTTGATCCTCCTTGGAATCCTGGCAGCATGACGGCGTGGTGGCGGTGGTGGTGGAGAACCCCGGCAGGGCTTCGCCTAAGCGTATGCGGCAGTTGCGGTGGAGGAGGAGGCGGCTAGGGTTTGGGGAGAGGCTAGGGTTTGGGCGCCGGCCTTGGGGGTGCGGCCAACTAGTGGACTTGGGTTGGCCGGCCCCCTCCCCTTGCCCCTCCTTATATAGGTGGAAGCCCCCAAACCTTGTCTCCCAAGTCTTCGAATAAGACCCCAACACCAAACCTACCTTTGGTGGGAAACCTACCCAAGGAGGGAGTCCTACTCTAGGTGGGACTCCCACCTTTCCTTGAGGTGGGGTGGCCGGCCACCCTAGGTGGAGCCCACCTGGGACTCCTCCCCTTAGGTTTTGGCCGGCCAGGGTTGTGGAGTCCCTCCGGGACTCCACCTTCCATAGTGCGTTTATTCCGGACTTTTCTAGAACCTTCCATAAATGCACCGGATCATTTCCAAACTTGGAATATGACTTCCTATATATGAATCTTATTCTCCGGACCATTCCGAACTCCTCGTGATGTCCTGGATCCCATCCGAGACTCCGAACAAAACTTCGAACTCCATTCCATATTCCATATCTACTCAAACGACATCAAACCTTAAGTGTGTCACCCTAAGGTTCGCGAACTATGCAGACATGGTGAGACTTCTCTCCGACCAATAACCAATAGCGGGATCTGGAGATCCATAATGGCTCCCACATATTCAACGATGACTTAGTGATCGATTGAACCATTTACATACGATACCGATAACCTTTGTCACGCGATATATTACTTGTCCGAGGTTTGATCATCGGTATCACGATACCTTGTTCAACCTCGTCTCCTGACAAGTACTCTTTACTCATACCGTGGTATGTGGTCTCTTATGAACCATTCATATGCTTGCAAGCTATTTGGACGACATTCCGCCGAGAGGGCCCAGAGTATATCTATCCGTCATCGGGATGGACAAATCCCACTGTTGATCCATATGCCTCAAGCTCATACTTTCCGGATACCTAATCCCACCTTTATAACCACCCATTTACACAGTGGCTTTTGATGTAATCAAGGTACCCTTCCGGTATAAGTGATTTATATGATCTCATGGTCGAAAGGACTTGGTAACTATGTATCGAAAGCTTATAGCAAATGAACTTAATGACGTGATCTTATGCTACGCTTAATTGGGTGTGTCCATTACATCATTCACATAATGATATAACCTTGTTATTAATAATATCCAATGTTCATGATCATGAAACGATGATCATCTATTAATCAACAAGCTAGTTATACAAGAGGCTTACTAGGGACTTCTTGTTGTTTACATAACACACATGTATCAATGTTTCGGTTAATACAATTATAGCATGGTATATAAACATTCATCATAAACACAACGATATATAATAACCAATTTATTATTGCCTCTTGGGCATATCTCTAACATATGCATCTTAGTATGGGTTCCCTCTAAACAAGCGTCACAGGGGTTATGCCGAGGCTGCCTCCGTTGAAAGTGAAATTACATGAAATGAGGTGAATGTCCGGCCCAAGCCCTGTGCAGTTCCCAGGCTGACGGTTTGTCTTCACTGGGAGGCCAAACTCATGGGGAAAGGTGCATATACTAGGGTATGTAAGTGAAAGGTTATGGTTGATGATCCGCGTACTGAGTTATGATTATTCAGGATTATTCCTGACGGATGTAATCAAAAGTTGTGGCACAAGTGTACAACCTCTGCAGAGTGTAAACCTATTCGAATAGCCATGTCCACGGTTACGGACGATTGGAAAGGCCATACTGTTCCGTTGTCAGATGTTTTCTTAAAAAGGAATGATGAATTGAAAGGTGACTTGACATGAATCACAACAGAGTTGTGGGAATGACACTAATGTTCCCACTTGAGTTAGTTAGCAAATGAAGAGTCTCTTACTAAATGCTTATGAACTAAAATTGGCTTTATGCAAATAAACCTAGAGCTTAGCATCCCCTTACTAAATTTGATAGTACTTACACTAGTATTAGTTTGCGAGTACTTTAAAGTACTCACGGCTGTGTCCCTGGCTATTCAAATGGCCAGACTATGAAGAGGAGCAACAGTATCAAGAAGACGGACAACAGGACATCTACGATAACTAGGAGCATCTTCTGACGTCAAGCATTGCCTGTGGAATAGCTAGTCCACTACTACTTCACTTCTGCTACATGTTGTGTTTATTGATCATTAGATCAACTATTATTGTAAGTGTGGATCATGTGATCTATTTTTGTAAGACGACTATGGTTTGTAATGAATGATGACTCTATGATATCAACTGTTATGTCTCGCAAAAACAATCTTCATGGGATTGTGATGTATGCCATAATAGGCATCTGGACTTAAAAATTCGGGTGATGACACTGAGCCTAGCGAGGAGGCGAGGGCGTGGGCGTGGGCTTCGGCTGCGGCAGGAGAGGCACGTCCGAGAGAGGCGGCATCACAGCGCCCTGGGCAGAGAAGGGCTGTTGCTGATGGGCTGCCCCTGCAAGGCCGAGTACAGGCCCTCGTCGACGAGCTCGTGAGGTGCGTGGTGAGAGGTGGAGCAGCTCCAGCTGGCCCACGAGGCCAACCTCCTCCATGGAAGGCACAGGTTCGGCGAAGCTCTCGTCGCAGGGGTCGCCAGCATTGCTTCGGGCGTGGGTGTCAATGGCGCCTAGGTCGATGGTGACAACGAGTAGCGGCTACATCGGCTGCGGTGGAGGCAGAGGCCCGCAGGGCTTGTCGAGGAAGCAGAGGGCGTGCCCCTGCCAGGCACGCAACGCCGCCGACTCTGCCAGGATAGGCGCGACTGCGTCTTTGAGGAAGGACAAAAGCTTGGCGTGCAGCATGGCACCCTGCTCAGGGATGAAGGAGCGCAGGTTAGCGTCCGGAGCAGTGGGCGTTGGTGTGGTGACCCTGCATACCACTGCATGTTGTAGTATGCCAGTCGTTGATATAACATTCACGAAGTACTAATCCGCAAATATTACATCCCTCAGAGTAGTACAACAGAACATAGCAGGACCATAACTCATTCATTTATTATAACAAGCAACATGTACATATCATCTCGGAGCTCCTCTTGGGTCCTAAGAGGGATACTCCTGGGTTCGAGGCGAACCCAACTTAACTTACAATATAAGAGTCTTACAATATTATACATTTATTCTCCTCGAGTAGTTAAGTACTATGAATTCGTACTGCTCGGTTCTACTACTACTACTACTGGTAAGTCTAAGCTTGCTCTTCTCCGGAACCCTCCCCAGTTCCATAGACTATAAGATAGTCTACTCCTTCAACACCTCCAGAGAGGTCTGGTTCATCATAGCCGATGACTTCGGCTCCTTCAGGGTCGTCGTTGTCCTCCTCCAGTCGATTCAGACAATCTAAGCAGGGGATTTAAGAGTGGTATGAGTACGAGCGTACTTAACAAGTTCATATTAGGAAAGAGGTGTTTAAAGCAGGTTTTGATAACCATTTCTTCAAAAGGTTGCTTTTATTCAGAAGAACTATGTCCGTCAGCCTTCACCGGTTTACTAGAACTTCATGGAGTTCCTTTCCGGCAGCGTTCGCAGTTCCATATCCCGGAACAGGGAGTGACTGGTCACGGTTCGTTACACTCTGCAGAGGTGTGTTGCTTTACCCATAAGAGATCTTAACCTTGGTGCCAACCGGGCAGCTTTACCGTCCACACTTCCTTCGGTGTGAGGCCCGGTATAAGGTCATAGCCAATCATATTCCTCCGCTACCTCGCACACCCACACTTTGTTGCATACCCCGACCCTGGGTCCTCGTCGGTCCCATTATTCCCACTCACGGGTGGACCCCGACCACGACAACAGTTCTTGGCTCTTACCATGAACTCCTTCGCCGGTAGATGCAACCCATCATAGCAGACCGCAATAACCGTGGGGAACTTAAGGCTTCCCCAGCCCACCGCTTGCTCCTCGGGCGACAAGTGTCTACGGACAATGCCGTGGGGACTTAAGGCTTCCCCAGCCCACCGCTTGCCCCCGACAGATAACAAGTGTCTATGGTAAAGCGCGTCTGTTGATGTACAAGAGGTGGAAATACAATTGACTATACCGTCTCATGTCTACTTGTGCTTCTATTCTTGTAGACAGTGTTGGGCCTCCAAGAGCAGAGGTTTGTAGAATAGCAGCAAGTTTCCCTTAAGTGAATCACCCAAGGTTTATCGAACTCAGGGAGGTAGAGGTCAAAGATAGTCCTCTCAAGCAACCCTGCAATTAAGATACAAGAAGTCTCTTGTGTCCTCAACACACCTAATACACTTGTCAGATGTATAGGTGCACTAGTTCGATGAAGAGATAGTAAAACACAAGTGGTATAGATGGTGGTAATATTGCAGGTAGTAAAGATGCAGTAAAACAGTAAACAAGCGATGTTTGCAGTATTTGGAAACAAGGCCTAGGGATCATACTTTCACTAGTGGACTGATGCGCGTAGATGTACACGTCCGTTGGGAACCCCAAGAGGAAGGTATGATGCGCACAGCGGCAAGTTTTCCCTCAGAAAGAAACCAAGGTTATCGAACCGAGTAGGAGCCAAGAAGCACGTGAAGGTTGTTGGTGGAGGAGTGTAGTGCGGCGCAACACCGGTGAAACCTGCGCCAACGTGGAACCTGCACAACACAATCAAGATACTTTGCCCCAACGTAACGGTGAGGTTGTCAATCTCACCGGCTTGCTGAAAACAAAGGATTAA
Organism: Lolium rigidum; assembly: GCF_022539505.1. Taxonomy (NCBI): domain Eukaryota; kingdom Viridiplantae; phylum Streptophyta; class Magnoliopsida; order Poales; family Poaceae; genus Lolium; species Lolium rigidum. The sequence goes on from NC_061513.1 coordinate 314,410,117, forward strand.
GCGTATCGAGTGGAAGATGGTGTTTGTTTGCAAAGAACAATAAAAACAATAATTGCGGTAGAATGTATTCAGATGTAAAAGAATGGACCGGGGTCCACAGTTCACTAGTGGTGTCTCTCCAATAAGATAACTAGCATGCTGGGTGAACAAATTACAGGTGGGCAATTGACAAATAAGATTCAATACATATCAACGATGATTACTATGTGATTTAATCAGGGCATTACGACAAAGTACATATACCGCTATCCAGCATGCATCTATGCCTAAATAATCCACCTTCGGGTTAGCATCCGCACCCCTCCAGTATTAAGTTGTAAACAACGGATAATTGCATTAAGTATGGTGCGTAATGTAATCAACACAAATATCCTTAGACAAAGCATCGATGTTTTATCCCTAGTAGCAACAGAGACATCCACAACCTTAGAACATTCATCGTCATCGTCCCGGATTCAATGGAGGCATGAACCCACTATCGAGCATAAATACCCCCTCTTGGAGTTACAAGTATCAACTTGGCCGGAGCCTCTACTAGCAACGGAGAGCATGCAAGAACATAAACAACACATATATGATAGATTGATAATCAACTTAACATAGTATTCTAGATTCATCGGATCCCACCAAACACAACATGTAGCATTACAAATAGATGATCTTGATCATGTTAGGCAGCTCACAAGATCTAAACAATGATAGCACAAGCGGAGAAGACAACCATCTAGCTACAGCTATGGACCCATAGTCCAAGGATGAACTACTCACGTATCAATCCGGAGGCGGGCATGATGATGTAGAGCCCCTCCGGTGATGATTCCCCTCTCCGGCAGGGTGCCGGAGGCGATCTCCTGAATCCCCCGAGATGGGATTGGCGGCGGCGGCGTCTCTGGAAGGTTTTCCATATCGTGGCTCTCGGTCTTCTGGAAGCTTCGTGGAAAAATAGGACCCTGGGTGTTGATTTCGTCCAATTCCGAGAATATTTCCTTACTAGGATTTCTGAAACCAAAAACAGCAGAAAACAGCAACTGGCGCTTCGGCATCTTGTTAATAGGTTAGTGCCGGAAAATGTATAATAATGTTGTAAAGTATGTATAAAACATTCAAGTATTGTCATAAAAGTAGCATGGAACATAAGAAATTATAGATACGTTTGAGACGTATCAAGCATCCCCAAGCTTAGTTCCTACTCGTCCTCGAGTAGGTAAACGATAACACAAATAATTTCTGAAGTGACATGCTACCAACATAATCTTGATCAACATTATTGTAAAGCATATGAGATGAATGGAGTGATCTGAACAAAAGATTGCTAACAAAGATAATGACTAAACAAATGAATCATATAGCAAAACTTTTCATGAATAGTACTTTCAAGACAAGTATCAATATGATTTGCATAAGAGCTAACTCATAAGCAATAAATTCAAAGTAGAATGCATTGAAGCAACACAAAGGATGATTAAGTCTCAGCGATTGCTTTCAACTTGTAACATGTATATCTCATGGATATTTGTCAACATAGAGTAATATAACATGTGCAATAAGTAAACATGTAAGAATCAATGCACACAGTTAACACAAGTGTTTGCTTCTAAGATAGAAAGAAGTGGGTAGACTGACTCAACATAAAGTAAAAGAATGGCCCTTCGCAGAGGGAAGCATGGATTACTATTTTTGTGCTAGAGCTTTTATTTTGAAAACATAGAAACAATTTTGTCAACGGTAGTAATAATTCATATTTGCTATGCATAATACTTCCTACAAGTTGCAAGTCTCATGTATAGAGCACTAATAGTGCTCGCACCTTGTCCTAATCAGCTCGGATAACACGGATTATCATTGCATGCCATATGTTTCAACCAAGTGTCACAAAGGGGTACCTCTATGCCGCCTGTACAAAGGTCAAAGGAGAAAGCACGCATTGGATTTCTCGCTTTTGATTATTCTCAACTTAGACATCCATACCGGGACAACATAGACAACAAATAATGGACTCCTCTTTTAATGCTTAAGCATTCAACAACAAATAGTATTCTCATAAGAGATTGAGGTTGTATTTCCAAACTGAAACTTCCACCATGATACATGGCTTTAGTTGGCTGCCCAATGTTCTTCTCTAACATATGCATACTCAAACCATTTGATCATGAAATCGCACTTACTTCAGACAAGACGAACATGCATAGCATCTCACATGATATCCAACAAAGGTAAAAAGTTGATGGCGTCCCCAGAAACATGGTTACCGCTCAACAAGCAACTTATAAGAATTAAGACACATAACTACATATTCATCACCACAATAGTTTTTAAGATATCTGTCCCATGAGCTATATATTGCAAAGATAAAGGAATGAAATTTTAAAGGTAGCACTCAAGTAATTTACTTTGGAATGGCAGAAAAATACCACATAGTAGGTAGATATGGTGGACACAAATGGCATGGGGTTTGGCTCAAGGTCACGAGAAGCATTTCCTCTCAGTACAAGGTTTGGGCTAGCAAGGTTGTTTGAAGCAAACACAAGTATGAACAGTTACAGCAAAACTTACACAAGAACATATTGCAAGCATTATAAGACTCTACACTTGTCTTCCTTGTTGTTCAAACACTTTACCGAGAAAATATCTAGACTTAGAGAGACCAATCATGCAAACCAAATTAAACAAGCTCTACGGTAGTTCTTCATTAATAGATTAAACTACATGATGCAAGAGCTTAAACATGATCTATGAGAGCTCAAACAATTGCCAAATTTCCAAACCATATGCAGCATTTTCTGATTCCAACCAAATAGCAATTTAACGAAGCAATTTTAGCCTTCGCCATTAACATTAAAGCACAATTAAGAACACAAGTGTTCCATATGAAAAAGCGGAGCGTAATATCTCCAATATAAGGATGATGGGATCCAACTTTATTCAAACCAAAAATAAAAGCAAACCGACGCTCCAAGTAAAGAACATAAGATGTGACGGAATAAAAATATAGTTTCACTAGAAGTGACCTGATAAGTTGTCGATGAAAAAGGGGATGCCTTGGGCATCCCTAAGCTTAGATGCTTGAGTCTTCTTAAAATATGCAGGGATGAACCACCGGGGCATCCCCAAGCTTAGACCTTTCACTCTTCTTGATCATAGTATATCATCCTCTCCTCTTGACCCTTGAAAACTTCCTCCACACCAAACTTCAAACAAACTCATTAGAGAGTTAGTGCATAATTAAAAAATCATATATTCAGAGGTGACACAATCATTCTTAACACTTCTGGACATTGCACAAAGCTTCTGAAAGTTAATGGAACAAAGAAACTCATTCAACATAGCAAAAGTGGCAATGTGAAATAAAAGGCAGAATCTGTCAAAAACAGAACAGTCCGTAAAGACGAATTTTGCAGGGGCACTTAACTTGCTCAAATGGAAAAAACTCAAAACTAATGAAAGTTGCGTACATATCTGAGGATCACTCACGTAAATTTTCTGATTTTTTTGATTTTTCTACAAAGAGATCTGTGCGAATTCGTGACGGACGAAGCAATGCTCTGTTTACACGCAGCAATCCAAATCTAGCATCAACTTTAACATAGAAACTTTACTTGGCCCAAAAACATGATAAGGAGAGGTTGCTACAGTAGTAAAAAACTTCCAAGACTCAACAATACAGTAAATAAAATGAAACATGGGTTATCTCCCAAGAAGTGCTTTTCTTTAACGCCTTTCACTACAAGAAAAGTTCTGATAGACAAC
>NC_061513.1:314413963-314435332 GCF_022539505.1 Lolium rigidum
ATTGACAACTCACTTGTTAAGGCTTACAAGTATTCTTTGTCTCCCCTTGTGTCGAATCAATAAATTGGGTAATACTTCCCTCGAAGACTGTTGCGATCCCCTATACTTGTGGGTCATCAGTATGCCAAGTATTTTTTCTAATGGTGTATCTTATGAGAGTAATATGAATCATGTAGGCCCGTGTTTGCACACAACCATGGTTGGTTCGTTGGAAAAAAATATGGATAGTGCTAAGGGAAATGCTATGTTGGATAAGAAAGGGGAGAAGAATAAAGTGGATCTCCAGGGTAGGATGAGGAATGCCTCACCTATGAAGACTACTGGTGAGTCATCTACCTCTTTTAAGGAATCATCTAACATTGCTACCTCCACTTTATCTTTGTCTGAAATTGAGAATGAAAATGTGGCTTGTTATCCTTCTACAAAAGAGGTTATTGCATTTGGGGGGATTCCAAAGCCCTCTATTGGAGGGAGGTCGAGTACCCGGCTGGGAAGCCAGCCTAATGCCGACATGCCTCAGCTGGAGAAGGCGATGAAGAATGCACAGTTGCGTGATGAGAGTTTCACTACAGGTCAGTTGTCGATCCCCATGTTCTCTATTGTTAATATTCCAGATTCGGAAATAGTTAAGAGAGCGGATCGGTTAGGGATATCCTTACGTAATTCAGCACGAGAGATACACAAATCTGTTATGGGAATTAAAATGGTGGAAGAGGAACGTATTTTGACGATTTTGGAAAAGAAAGAGACTGAGAATGAAAATAAAGAGGAAGGTCTGGAGACTCTTGTATTGTCAAAAGTTTCCACCCTTTGTGAGGATTTGATTGAGGATGAAGATATTCCACTCGATTTTGATGATCATTTGGAACATCTTAAACCAATGGTTAAGGTAAAGAAAGCTAGACAAAGAAAAGTGTATGATACTAGTAATATTCGCAAAGGTACTAGGAAGAGATTTTTTTTTATTAATGCAAAATTTAAAAGGAATTAATTGGAATCCAGGGGGTTTTGGGGATACTGCTAAATATTTGTTTGTTAAAGAGGCAATTCGGGAACATAAATTAGACTTCATAGCCTAGTTGCAGTCTGGGAGATCTAATTTCTCGATTACTTTTTTGAACTAGTTAGCGACGGGTTATAATTTCTCCTGGTTTTGTTTACCACCACATGGTCGCTCGGGGGTATTCTAGTGGGAATTAACTCCGATACGTTACAAGTGTTAAAAGTAAGCACGGGAGATATCTGTGTTAAGCTTCACATTAAATGTAAGAGAGATGGTTTTGAATGGATTCTGGTGCAGGTATATGGGGTGATCCAAGACTTGCACAAAGCAGAATTTTTGTCAGAACTAGTGAGAACTTGTGAATCTGAAACATTACCTACGTTGGTAGGAGGTGATTTCAATATTATACGCAAGAGAGAAGAGAAAAATAGTGATAATTTCAAAGTGCGTTGGCCCTTTGTTTTTAACGCAATTATTGAGAATTTGAACTTGCGTGAAATTGCTCTAACTGGGAGACAATTTACGTGGGAAAGTAGGAGAGAAGAACCTACATATGATAAGCTTGATAGAGTACTAGCATCAATCTCGTGGGAACAAAAATTTCTCTTGGTAACGGTAAAAGCTTTAACTAGAGCTGATTCTGATCACACTCCAAAACTTATAGATTCAGGGGTGAAAGCACATCTGAGTAACCAAGCAAATTCTCCTTTGAGCTACATTGGTTGCGACAAGAGGGTTTTCTTGATATGATAGTAAAGGAGTGGAATTCAGCTACAGGTGGAGCTAATCCGATGGAAGTTTGGTTGAATAAATTAAGACATATAAGAAGATTCCTTAAGGGATGGGCAAAAAATCAAAGTGGAAAGTATAAAAAAGAAAAAGAGAGATTGTTAAATATCATTGATCATCTTGATTTGAAAGCGGAAACAAATATCTTGGATACAAATGATAGGGATGAGTTAAAAAAGGCAAATGATGGTCTGAACAAATTAAGAAGAGAAGAGGGGTCTAAATGGGCCCAAAGAGCAAAAGTTAAGCATATTCAAGAAGGAGGAAATAATACGAAGTATTTCCACTTAATAGCGAATGGTAAACACAGAAGGAAGAAATTTTTCCAATTAGAGCAACAAGAGGGGACTATTATTGGGGAAGATAATTTGAAGGTTTACATTACAGAATTCTATAAGAAACTGTTTGGGGCACCGACACCAACTAATATTTCTTTAGTTGAAGAGGACATCCATGATATTACGCAAATCTCATCAATGGGTTATGACATCTTGACGGCCCCCTTTACGGAAGAGGAGGTTTTTGATCAATTTCTCGGATGGAACTAAATAAAGCTCCTGGACCAGATGGTTTTCCAGCTGAGTTTTATCAAACATTTTGGGATGTAATAAAGGATGATCTAATGGCTTTGTTTTCACAGTTTACCAAAGGGGAATTGCCCCTTTATAAACTAAATTTCGGAGTTGTTACATTATTACCCAAAAAAGAGAATGCGGTCCAAATACAACAATATAGACCTATTTGCTTGCTTAATGTATGTTTTAAGATTTTCACTAAAGTTTTAACATTCTGATGATACTATCCTTTTTTTTGGAACATGGCCTCAACAAAGCTGTTAATATGAAATTAATTTTGCGCCTCTTTGAAGAGTTATCGGGGCTTAAGATTAACTTTCATAAGAGTGAGATTTTTTGTTTTGAAAAGGCAAAGGAGGAAGAGGACCAGTATAAGCAGATATTTGGATGTGATGTTGGACAACTCCCCTTTAGATACTTGGGTATTCCAATCCATTACAAAAAAACTCGGGAATTCGGATTGGTATCCAGTAGAAACACGGTTTGAGAGTAAATTAGGATGCTGGAAAGGGAAGTTACTATCATATGGTGATAGGTTGGTACTTATTAATTTAGTATTAACTAGCTTACCGATGTTTATGTTATCTTTCTTACAAATACCTGTTGGGGTAAGGAAACGTCCAGACTTCTATAGATCTAGGTTCTTTTGGCGATCAGACGAAAACAAAAGAAAATACTGGCTTACAAAATGGAACATTATTTGTCGACCTAAAGATCAAGGGGGGTTAGGTATTGAGGTTCTCGAAATCAAAAACATATGCTTATTGAGCAAATGGCTCTTTAAACTTCTTAATGAAGACGGGGCGGGGCAAGAATTGCTACAAAATAAATACCTAAGACATAAGACGTTATCGGAGGTGCAAGCTAAGCCTACCGATTCCCCTTTCTGAAAAGGATTGATGGGGGTTAAACAAGAGTTTGTTTCTAGGGGTTTTTTCAAAGTGGGTAATGGTATGAGTACACGCTTTTGGGAAGATACATGGCTAGGAAATACTCCTTTAGCTCACCAGTATCCGTCCTTGTATAATATTGTACACCATAAGAATGTCACAGTTGCACAGGTGTTAGCCCAAACACCATTGAATATTACTTTCCGAAGGGTGTTAAGAGGTAACAAATGGACTGTATGGTTGCAATTATGTAGGAAACTAATGATGGTAAATTTGAATGACGAGGATGATCGATTTGTTTGGAATTTGACATCAAATGGTTTGTTTACAGTGAAGTCGATGTATAAGGATCTTATGTGTGACCATACCCCTTTTGTGCGAAAGTACTTATGGAAGGTTAAAATTCCACTTAAGATTAAGATTTTCATGTGGTTTTTGAGTAATAAGGTTTTGTTAACTAAAGATAATCTAGCTAAACGTCATTGGAATGGGTGTACAAAATGCGTTTTTTGTGGGGAACAAGAGACCATTCAGCACCTCTTCATTGAATGTCCTTTAGCTAAGCTCTTATGGCGTACGGTTAATTTTACTTAGGATCTTCCACCTCCGACCAATATTACTAATATGTTTGGTAATTGGTTAACTGGAGTAGATAGACAGTCTAAGACTTTTATCCGGATTAGGGTTTCTGCTTTATGTTGGTCTATTTGGAGGGCCATAGATGATATAATTTTTAATAAAAAAACTCTTTTTATTTCTTGCAGGTTATCCATATGGTCTCCCATTGGGTCCAGCTTTGAGCCCTACTCTCACCGGAGAGGCGCAGCGGGATGCCATGGGTTCTGGTTGCACACGGCTCCTGATGGTCGCTCAGGATATCTTGTGTCAGGCTGGTTGACGACATACTAGAAGGCTATGTTGATGTGTAGTCAAAGTATGTGTAGTTTTTGATGGTTGATTTTTGTATCAATCCTCGGCGATGTGTGAGTTGTAAACAATACTTTTCCGAACCTTAATTTTCAATTAATGGCCGTGTGGATCGTCATGATGCAGAAGCCGGGGTATACCCCCATTTCGGAAAAAAATGGGTAAATGAGTCGAAACTAGCAGTACTGTCTGATATCTGTCATGTTCGTGGTGCCGGAATGACTCATGTCCTGTTGTTTATAACCACTTCAAATCTCTGTTTCTTCTCATCGTGCCATGTGATTTACCATCAATACCATTTGGCCATTACATAGTTTGTTCGCACCCTTACTTTGAACTGGCCATTATCCTGTGGACACTTGGTTGTGTGTGTTAGGTATTTTGTTCTCGCATTGGCATAGGAGAATGTATGTTTTGGTATAGACACCGACTATTGATATTAGACCGTTTAATTTTTATAAGTGTGCAAATTAAGAGGCGCATCAAAATATATGCTGACATATGATTTATGGATTTTTTCTATTTTCTCTCACCTAAAGAGCACAATATATGACCATGAAATTCTATATGTCAACATAGAAATAATTCTAGAATGTTAATAAATAATCAGAATGTATAGTGCACCGACAGTTTTTTTTCAGTGAGAGTAAACAGACAATTAGTTCTTGTTGATTTAACGTGTCTAAGAGGCAGCAATCAGAACATTAGAATTTATTTCACTTGAAGTGAAAATGGCTTGTAACTAGTAGCATACTTGTGTCATATTTTGTTTTTCACAACCGTGTTACTGATTCCCAAATGAAACTTGGGAAAACCTGTTTTGATATCTTACATAGTCACATAGTCTAGAATATTCAAGCATTTATAACTAAAGCTATAAGTTCCTAATTTAATTATAAAAATTGATTAGATCATTTGTTAGAGTCGGACATATTGTATTCCTTTATAAATATTTTTATATTATTATAGGAAAGGAGCGACACTACACTACATCAAACTGGTTTCCAATTATGTCAACACACTAACCAATATTATTCATATTAGAAAGAAATATCATGTGTTCTTGAAAGCTCACATGATTGGATAAAAATAATTGGTGTCAGGGAATAAAATCTCAAGGAAAATTTGATAAAAATAATTTAGTTAGAATAAAGTTGAAAATAGTTACAAAAATGCATACTCTACATATGTTTACAATAGAATAATAAATAGTTTCAAATATTAATTCCAAAATGAATGGTAAAATAAAATGAAAATAATTTTCTAAATTGTATTCAAAAATAAAAAGTATCGCAATGTTCTTGAAAGCTCTCAGAATTGGATTAAGAGGACTCCTCCCTCTCGGCTTTATGTTACTTCTAAAATTGGCCATCAAATTGGTGACAGGGAAATTAAATCTCGATGGAAATTTGAGAAAAATAATTATGTTAGTACAATGTGAAAATAGTTATAAAAATGTATAGTCTATGTATGTTTAGAATACAACGGAGCGCTGGCCGGCGAGGCACGACGGCGGCCAGCCCGGCGAGCGGCGGGGAGAGGAGCGCGGAGAGCCCCCATCGCCAGCAGTGAGAGCGGTTGCTTCGCGCCTCAACTTGTTGTGCGATTCTGAGCTTCGAGGTGGGGCCTATTTATCAACTTCCAGCGCGACCGAGCGGGAGGGCGATCCGTGTCACATGGCCTCGTTGCCGTTCGATCATCCGATTCTGTGCGGCTAAGATGGGTTTCTGCTGAGCGATCCGTGGCGCGGAGGAACGGGCCAATAAGAATTAAGCGTTTTTTCGCCTCTTTCTCGTTCGCGCGGAGCGAAAATGAATTTCTTTTTCCCGCTCCTCCCTCTGCTTCTTTGCTGTAACGGCGTCTCGTTTAGTATTTGGGTGTTGTGTTTGTTTTCCCTTGATGCACAGAAATTGGCGTACCATATGTGAGCGTTCTCAAAATATTTTTAAAGCCACATATGTCAAGAAAAATATACTATTTGATTCTAGGAGTGCATTACAATATTCCGCAAAACTGCTAAAACCGTAGAATGACGGCGTTTGCGGTTTTTGCTCAAAAAATGCCCCGGACAGATACCGCAAAATAGTGTAAACCGGAAAAAATATGTCCACGCTAGTACAAATATGTTTACCTGGGCCGTGTAATTAGCGGTGTATTTCGTTTGTGCCAACATCACTATTAAAAACATCGTTGTCTAGTAACACCACCATTTTGCGCACAAAATGGTAGCGTGTCGCCACGGTTAAGTAGGCCTGGAGCGGATGGACCTGGGGTCGAGCCAAATGACAAAATCGCGAAGAATGGTACAGTCACCCCCGCCTGTACCGGATCACCCAGCTATGCGATTAGATCAGATATCGGAGTTACAGAGCCACCATGAAACACGGAAACCCCACCTATAAAAGGGATCTAGAGGGGGGGAGTCGTGGAGGGAATCCATCGCCACCGTTGCTTGGACCTTGGAGGCCTCAGCATCATCATCATCATCATCATCGTCATCATCAACCCTTTCATCTCGTTGTAATTCCATAATCTAGCGAGGAGTTTGGTGTACACTTGTTTGATCCATTGTACTCCATTCATATAATCATGATCATGTCATAATACCTTGGTCCAATTAGAAATGTTGAATCCTTCACCCCCATGTTGTATGGTTTATAGGTTCATGAATGATGATGGGACATTTGTGTCTACTTTTGGTTGCCTTGCACTGAGTATTTTGATACGGATGCCGACAGGTGCAAGGTTCCTTCAAGGGCACTAGCATGGGAGCCACAATACAAGGAGGATGAGGCAAGACCCTCAGATGGACTGTCCGATGAATGGTGAGGATGGTGATAATCCCCAAGCTTGGGGGGCGCATGCATCCCTCTAGTATCATTATATATGTCATCTTTTCATTTTTTATTATGCTTAATGTATATACTTGACACTATTAAGAAAATAACAAAAAAGATACTTCCATCTTGATGCATGTTTGCTATTTTCTATCTTTGATAAAATGAAAATTGCCAAAAAAAAGATGTTTGAGGATGATAAGTTGTACTCATCATATGACTGATAACATGTTTTGAAAAAACTTTCCTAAAAGTTGAATTCAAGAAATGAGAACCACCATCAATAAATAAAAATATTGGAACTCCAAACTTGGGAATAATAATGTCTTTAAGCATCTTCATTGTTGTAGCATGATCATCACTCTAGGTTGGAATTTCTTCTGCGTGTTTAGTAACATAGTGCAATGCAACCAAAATGTGTGTATATTTTCTTGATTCCGGAAAAGATCCCTTGAAATCAAAACCCGATATATCAAAAGGTTCAAGTGGTAAAGTATAATTCATAGGCACCCCATATATTCTACTAATTAATATTGTCTGCTCTTTGACAAACATCACATGGTTGTGCAATCTTTATGTACAGTGGGCCAATAAAAGCAAATTGTAATACCTTTGTTGCGGTTATGTCTCCAGTTAGAAACGTAAGGAGCGCCCCACAGAGACGCGAATTGCGTTTCAGTACCTTGATGGTGCTATCGGCGTCGACGAAGAACATGTTCACCGGGGGAGCCTTGTTCTGATCTAGCTTCGGGAACATCAAGGAGAACAACTTTGTTAGAGTTGCCTTGGTCTTCGACATCAGTACCTAAACTTGCTCACTGGAGCCCATGGCAAAGGATATGGCATCGGACATGGAGTCGACCCTAAGCTTATTCGAGCGATCGACAGGCATGTCGGCAGCACCTGTATCACATGAAGACATAATCAATGAGCTAAAGTGTCAACACCCGAATTTTTAAGACTAGATGCCTATTATGCCGTACATCGCAATCCCAGGAAGATTGTTGTTGCGAGACATAACAGTTGAATATCATAGAGTCATCATTTATTACAACACATAAAGGTCTTACATCAATAGATCACATGATCAAATATTACACAAATAGTTGATCTAATGATCAACAAACATAACAAGTAGCGGAAGCGTAGTAGTAGGTGGACTATCTATTCCACAGGGCAACGCTTGATGTTAGAAGCCCTCCTAGTTCTGGTAGACGTCCTGCTGACCGTCATCCTCGTACTGTTGCTCTCTTCATAGTCTGGCATTTGAATAGCCAGGGACACAGCCATGAGTACTTTAAGTACTCGCAAACTAATACTAATGTAAGTACTGATCAATTTTAAGGGGTGCTAAGCTCTAGGTTCATTTGCATAAAGCCAAGTTTAGTTCATAAACATTTAGTAAAGATGCTCGAATTGCTACACTAACTCAAGTGGGAACATTAGTGTCATTCCCACAACATCAGTTGTGTTTTCAAATTCAAGTCATCATTTAATTCACCATTCCTTTTTAAGGAAAGTTCTGATAACGGAACAGTATGGCCTTTCCAATCGTCCGTAACTGTGGACACGTCTATTCGAATAGGTTTAACACTCTGCAGAGGTTGTACTCTTGTGCCACAACTTTTGATTACATCCGTCAGGGATAACCCTGAATCATCATAACTCAGTACGTGGATCATCAACCAAAACCTTTCACTTAAAAAACCTAGTATAGGCACCTCTCCCCATGTGCTTGGCCTCCCGGTGAAAGCAAACCGTCAACCCGGGAACTGCACAGGGCTTGGGTCGTACATTCACCTCATATTCACATCATTTCACTTTCAACGGAGGCAGCCTTGGCATAACCCCTATGATGCTTGTTTAGAGGGAACCCATACTAAACTACATAAGTTTCTAGTTAAGCCCTACCCATAATCAGGTATTGTGAGGGTACTTGTATAATTGGAAGAGTATCGCAACCGAACTCAATCATCAGTTTTCACAAAACTTCACCAAGTCATTCATGTCACATTCACCTTCAAAATCTTTCAAAGTCATTTCAATTCACAAGTTCCCATCTAGAGTAGTCAATTTTATTTACTTAGCAATAGCAACTAGTCATGAGGGGGTGCTATCTAGCTTTGTTTGCTTAGGCTAAATTTGATGCAATTGTTCTATTCTAGACCAAGTGAATCATGAATCAAAAAGTAAGCTTTGAAAAATAATACGCAAAAATAATTGTAAGGTAAAAACATGGGATAGGATCATTAGACATAAAGTAGCATGTAATGGTGCCTTGCTCATGAAGAGCTTTGCATTAGGGTGGCTTGCAAGAATATTAGCTTGCCTTGAGTGGGGTAGTGATCAAAGTTCTCTTCCTCCTCCTGAGAGTAGCCCTCCTCCTCCTCCTGGTATTCATCGGTACTAGCGTCTATATACGAATACGGGGTATACAATCACCACACAAGCTTAACATGCTAACTAAACACACCAAAAGTTCACACAAGCCTATGCTAGCATCACATCTTATTAGCATGGTGATTGACTTAGTTTTATGTTAAAGAAAAATAATTTCCTCTCATTATAATTATTGATTATTATTTAGCATGGTAATGATTTAATATCACTAAGTAATAAAATATGAGGTTTATTAGACCTATGTCATTACCTCTTATTGAATTACTTAGGATCAAGATTTAAATGAGAGAGAAGCTCTCATACTATTTAACTAATTAATTTGGGATGATTTAAATGCACTAGAAATGGCCACATAGCCATTATGTTGCTCTAGTCCATGATCATACAAAAAACTCTGCTATCTTTTTGCAGAATCAATTAGAGTATGTCAATTGTGATTTATGAGAGGTGGAATCAACTCAAAATCATTTATAGATATTTTTTAATAATTATTTGAAGTCTGAAAAGGCCCTGCCTTGTTATTTTTGCTATTTGATTTCTACAACTAATCCGCAAGTGAGACCAGTGGGGTTGTGTAGATATTTTCACAAGCTTTCCAAATATATAAAATTTGTCAAATTTGGTTCAGTGGATTTTATTCTATTTATATTTGAAAAAGCATTTGCAAAGGAATTTGAATTAAACAGAAAAACCAAGTTTGAATTGGTGGGCTTGGCGGGAAAGGAAGCTGGGCCAAAGAGGCGAAAAAAGAAATGGGCCAGCCCATCTGCGCGTCTCGCGCGAGTGGGCTAACTGCCAGTGGGACCCGCTGTCAGTGTAACTTAACCAGCGAAACGGTACGAGCGACGTGGGGCGTTGGATTAGAACGCGATCGTGCGGTCTACGATCGTCGTCTTCTCCGGCAAGAAGCCGAAGCTCTGGCGGCGAGCCTAGGGGGTCGGAGGGCCTACCGGCGTTCCCGCGGTCGACGGCGAGGTGCGCGGCGACGTTGGCGAGGATGCTGAGTCGACTAGTACCGGCGGCGAGGCGTGGGGAAACTCCAATCGACGGCAATGATCTCCAGGTACTGGCGGCTCCGATCTTCAAATTGCGACGACTCCAGCGACGATCGAATGAGTGGTTTGGTCGAGGAGAAGCAGGGAAGGGAGGAGAAGCTGGTGGTGTGAATGGTTTGTGCTTGGGGCTGCTCTATTTATAGCGGACGAGGTGACTGGCGGGTGCCGAGAGAGGTCGAGCATGGCGCGGCGTCTCCGGCGTGCGAAAGGGCAAGGTAAGGACGGCGTTGTGTAGGCGACATCATGGCGATGCTCAAGGAGTAGCTGGCGCAACAAAAGGGTGAAGCGATCGCTCGAGCGCATGCTAATCATGCCACGGTATTGGCGGGGATTCTCCGGCGAGGACGACGGCGACTTGGTGATGACCCACAAGTATAGGGTATCGCAACAGTCTTCGAGGGAAGTATTACCCAATTTATTGATTCGACACAAGGGGAGACAAAGAATACTTGTAAGCCTTAACAGCGGAGTTGTCAATTCAGCTGCACCTGGAAACAGACTTGCTCGCAAGAGTTTATCAGTAGCAACAGTTTTATAGCAGTAGGAATAGTGAAATAACAGCGACAGTGAAATAAAGACAGCAGTAGTGATTATAGTAAACAGCAGGATTAAAATACTGTAGGCACAGGGACGGATGAACGGGCGTTGCATGGATGAGAGAATTCATATAACAATCATGGTAGGGCATTTGCAGGTAATAATAAAGCGGTATCCAAGTACTAATCAATCAATAGGCATGTGTTCCATATATAGTCGTACGTGCTCGCAATGAGAAACTTGCACAACATCTTTTGTCCTACCAGCCGGTGGCAGCCGGACCTCTAGGGAAACTACTGGAAATTAAGGTACTCCTTTTAATAGAGTACCGGAGCAAAGCATTAACACTCCATGAACACATGTGATCCTCACATCACCGACTCCCCCTCCGGTTGTCCCAATTTCTGTCACTTTGGGGCCTCGGGTTCCGGACAGCAACGTGTGTATACAACTTGCAGGTAAGATCATAAAACAATGCATATCATGATGAAACAATAACATGTTCAGATCTGAGATCATGGCACTCGGGCCCTAGTGACAAGCATTAAGCATAACAAGTTGCAACAATATCATAAAAGTAACATCTACGGATACTAGGCACCATGCCCTAACAATCTTGTGACTATTACATGATCAATCTCATCCAATCCCTACCATCCCCTTCAGCCTACAGCGGGGGAATTACTCACACATGGATGGGGGAAACATGGCTGGTCGATGGAGAGGCGTCGGTGGTGATGGCGGTGAAGATCCCCTCCAATTCCCCGTCCCGGCGGAGTGCCAGAACGGAGTTTCTGGTCCCGGGGCGGAGTTTCGCGATGGCGGCGGCGTACTGGATGGTCTCTGGAAATATCGACATACCCCCTGGCGTTTTTAGGTCGAAGGGACTTTGTAGTCGAAAGGGGAGCGTCGGGGGGCCGCCGAGGCGCCCACACAACAAGGCGGCTTGCCCTTCTGGCTCCGTCAGTATTCTGGGAAAATAGGGCCTTTCGCATAAATTCCGAGGTTTTTCCTGAAAGTTGGATTTCTGCACAAAAACGAGACACCAGAGCAATTCTGCTGAAAACAGCGTTAGTCCGTTTTAGTTGCATCCAAAATACACAAATTAGAGGCAAAACAATAGCAAAAGTGTTCGGGAAAGTAGATACGTTTTGGACGTATCAACTCCCCCCAAGCCTAGCTTATTGCTTGTCCTCAAGCAATTCAGTTAACAACTGAGTGCGACAAAAGAACTTTCACGAACACATTTGTTCATATGATGTAAATATTCTCATGATATGGCAAGTGCTTAAGCAATTCATAATAAGGTACATGCAAATAAAGTCATCTAGTAACCTGTGTCAATCATAAAAGAGATACCAACAAACTAATAACAAGCATCATGAAACACTTCAATAAGCAGGATTGCAATGTTCATAGAAGGATATGATAAAATGGTATCTCGCTTGCCTGTATTTGTAGCAAAACATAAATGCCCAGGCACCTTTGAAGTTCATAGAAAGACTAGAAGTAAATTTGTCAAAGATAAAAGCATCAAAGTTATACCACAGCTGATCATATTTTGGGACAAGCATATTATACTAAGAATGACAGTCATGCTCTCAAGAAAGTGCTCAAAGAAAGGATGGTGACCCAACATAAAAGTAAAAGATTGGCCCTTCGCAGAGGGAAGCAGGGATTAACATGTGCTAGAGCTTTTCATTTTTCAAAGACAGAAGTAAAATTATTTTGAGAGGTGTTTGTTGTTGTCAACGAATGATAGTGGGTACTCTAACCACCTCGCCAACTAGACTCTCAAGAGTGGCTCCCACGAAGGACGTTATCTCTACCAGCAAGGTAGATCATCCCTCTTCTCTTTTGTTTACACATGTATTTTAGTTTCATTATGGATGACACTCCCCCCAACCTTTGCTTACACAAGCCATGGCTAACCGAATCCTCGGGTGCCTTCCAACATTCATATACCATGGGGAAGTGTCCATTTGCAGGTTAAGTTGCTTACTGATGAATCAGAGCAAAACACGTGAAGAGAATTATTAATGAAGGTTGATTAATTGGGGCTGGGAACTCCGTTGCCAGCTCTTTTTGCAAAATTATTGGATAAGCGGATGTGCCACTAGTCCATTGGTGAAAGTCTGTTCGGAGTAAATGACAAGGTTGAAAGATAAAACACCACATATTTCCTCATGAGCTATAAAACATTAACACAAATTGAGAAGTAGTTTGAAGGTTTAAAGGTAGCACATGAGAATTTACTTGGAATGGTTTGAAATGCTATGCATAGGTATTTATGGTGGACACTTTGGAACAACTTGGTTTTCAGGTGTTTGGAAGCACGAGCAACGTTCCCGCTCAGTACAGGAGGAGGCTAGCAATAGACTGGGAAACGACAATCAAGAGAGCAATAACTATCATAATCATGCTTGCGACAGAATAAAATTAACGGAGGCATAAAAGTGATACAAGAACTCTGAAGCAAATTAGATCATCGAGGCTTAATTGACTTTTGTTCAGTCATATGCATGCGTGAGCATGTGCCAAGTCGATTCAAGTGAATTATTCAGAGGAGGAAACCACAATGTCATACAGATCTATGAATAAAACAATGCAAGCAAATATTCATGACATGCTACTCATTATTAATAGATTGGAACTAATCATGAGAGATCATAAACTACTAGACTTTCATTAAATGACATATACCTCACATGAACCAACTAAGCATGCTCACATGGATGAGTATATGTACAAAAATGAAAACAAATAGAGTTCATACCAGCCTCTCACCATAGTCAAGTTGCCATAGATCGTCATTATTGCCTTTCACTTGTGCAGCTTGAATAATAATATGGAATGAAACCAAGCTCCAACCACCGGAGACCTCTGAACTTCGTAATGAACTTTACAAAACCAAAGAAGAACAACAAATATTTTTGGTGTTTTCAAGTTAGAAACAGGAACAAAAGGAAACAAGAAAACAAAGCAAAATCTTTTTGGGTTTTCTCATAGCAAACCAACGATAGCAAATAAAGTAAAATAAGAGCAAAGAACCAAATAAACAAATGGTGAAGAGAAACAACAGAAATATTTTTGGTCTTTTTGTGTTTTGGGAAAGAAACAAAGCAAAAACAAGAGAATGCAAACTAACAGAAACACAGAAAAACAGGACGACAGAAATCTGCCAAAACCTGACAGCAGTACAGAAATCGAAATTAACAAAAATCTTCCATTGCTCATCTCAAAAAGTGTTCAACTAATGAAAGTTAGATAACAACCTGGGGCACATGCTCAAAAATTTGCAACTCAAAATAACGTTCTGGATGTGCGTACGAATTTTTTTGGTAACAGCCCAGCATCTGTTTTTGGACAGCACTTCCCCAAATATCATCTCCCTCTCATTAGAAAAAATGGTCATGCTACTCCTACTGGTTGATTTAGTTGGTTAATGAAAATGCTTGGTATCTCAAGTTGAGCTTTTGCATGCTCTGGGTCATTTTTGCATGCTCATTTTTGTACAGACTAGAATACATGGTGAAAAAAGAAAATGAAATGTTTGTTGGAGAAGAACTAGGCACTAGGCAGTATGTTAGTTTTTCATTTCATTAAATGAAAATGAAATGCCTAATGAAAATGAATTAGCAGTTGACAGTAAGGTAATGCCTAATCATTATGTTTAATTTTCTAAACTCTGCAGTATTTAGATGTTTGGTATGATAGTAGCAACTACAGAAATAAATAAAGAAAAAGGCAGTAGTTGGAAATGTTGAGATGGAAATGTTGTCTCTGGTTGTATTTGTTATACTAAATGCTTCTGGTTTGCTTCTAGTTGAGATGGAAATGTTGTCTCTGGTTGCAAATGTTGCAAATGTTGTTTTTGGTTAAGTTCATTGCTGAAATATTTGAAGTGCAGTGCTACTGCTACTAATTTCTGAAATATTTGAAGTGCAGTGCTACTACTATTGCTAGGTAATTAATGCTATGCTACCTCATATTCATTATCTTGTTTGAAATTTTGACAGAGCACTAAAATGAATTCATTCTCTGGTTTGTTTAGGTAAATAAGCAGTAGGTTTAGTTCACTATACCATTTATAAAATGCCCAGAAAATGCTAGCATCTTGACTGGTGTGCTACATATTCCCCTGTAACAAGAATTTCCAACTGCTTATTAGTATTTGTTCAGTAGATGCTGTCAAGTGTTCACAAATGAGAAATGACACACGTTGTTGCTATGTTCATTCTCTGCTGCTGGTTGGAAAAGAAATGAAAAATGAAAAATGTATCATATATGTGAATTGCATTTCTGTTACAGGGATTGAGTTGCTATTGAGTGCCGGAATGTCGATTCATTTCCGTTCCGGCAATTCTAGCACTCGGCATGACCAATTTTTAGCAAAGGTCATGCCGAATTTTTCCGTGAATTCTAACTCTTTTTCATATTCTATTAGTGCAAGCCACCATGGCGTCTGAAGAACAATTAGAGGAGCACTACAATAGGCACTTCTTTAGGACGGAGGAGGATGCCGAGGCCGCCGGTGTTGGCGGCGACGAGGACCATGAGATGGAGGATGACGGCTGGGGGTAGTGCCGATGAGCCAAGCGGCAACGAGGCAAGCGACGCCGCCGGGGGTAGTACCTACGCGCCAAGCGGCGACGAGGCAACCGGCGCCGCCGGGGGTGGCGGCGAGACAAGTGGCGACGATCCTAGCGGCGCCGCCGGGAGTAGTGGCACCGGGACAAGTGGTTCCAAGAGGCCGCGGAAGGCAAGGCGCCAAAACACGGTCGCCACCGGCAAAGACACAATAAAAGAGGTGGACCCCGCCAGTGGTTTGCCGGTGGAGCCTAAGGATGTTGCCAAGGGGTACGACAACCAACTCGCATGTATCCTTCGAGAGGTCGTCAATCTCAACGAGACGGACCTCCGAGCTGAGAACAAAGCGCATTTGCGAGCCCAGCTCATTGCGAGGTTGCACTCACGATACAAGTTCCTAGGCGACTACGCCTCCACTGATCAAACCAAGAACAGTGTGAACTCACAAGCCCTCCTGAAGTTCACCAAACACCTCAGCAGCTACAAGTACATGGTGCGGAAGCTGATTGCTGAGGGCAAAGGTTTCGAAGAGGTCCACTCCGCCTTTCCGCATGTCTCCCAGGCGGACTTTGATGCTTTTGTGGCCAATGAAGAGCTACAAGCAACCAAGAATCGCAAGTTGTGGGGGAAGGAAATAAGGGAGCTTAACATCGGCAACCACAACCTTGGCAGCCGTGGGTACGAGGGAAAGGAGCCCTATTGGGCGAAGGAGGACGAGGCGTATGTAAATGCCGGCATTGAGAACCCCTGGCTCAAGTACAAGGACCCGCTTGAAAGAAGATTCATCAGGTCCCGGTACCATAAGAAGAAACTAACCGAGGAACTTGTCACGGACCTGAAGGTCGTAACCGACATAATTTGGTTCACGAACGACAAGAAGGTCCTGGCGTTGGAGAAAAAACTGGTAAGCAATTTACCGGTTTAATTAGATCAAGTATCGTTCATATAATAGTAGCAACATTTCTAAATGGTTCGCGTTTCTTCCGCAGGAAGAAGAAAGACAAAAACTTTCTCAATGTGACGAAGGCTCCTCCTCCCAGGCGTCGACGGTCGGGGTAGCTCTGGGACAAGCCTCTCGTACGGGCGCTAAACATCGTTAATGAGCATTCACCGACGAGAAGGCCGCATAGAGGCCGTGTGGTCGGCGCCGGTACAGAGCTACAAGCATGGTCACTACGGCTTGTCGTCTGCGGCCGATAAAAATGCGCGCAATGAGAGGAAGCAGCGGGAGGCGGAGGAAATGAGGGAGTCAATCCTAGCCCAAGTCCAAGCTGGTTTGGTACCACAACTCAAAGCTACACTCGTACCTGAAGTCAAAGCTGAAGTCGCCGCTTCAGTCCAACCAGATTTCAACACTCTAGACGCGTGGTATGAGGGTGGCAAACAAGCCCCCCCCCCCCGAAAATGCAAGTGGTTAGCTTCGACGGCAGCAACTCGATGGCGCCGCCGTCCGCCGGCAATGAGAATGTTATAATGGAGACTCCTCCGGCCGCCGGCAATGTCGCTGGTGCTAGGGATTCACCGTCCATGCCGGGTAGCAGCCCCTCCGTCACTTGCACGCCCGCCGCCGCATGTGCCGGCCCGTCGACATTAGCCGAGCTCAACGCCCTTACGGTAATTTACTAATGTGTACATCAAGTTAATATATTAGTTTCATCATCCTTGCCCTCTCTCTAACGCCATACACATGTTCTCGCAGGCGCTCTCAACGCCATGCACCTTCTCGATGAGAGTAAACGACGAACTCAAAGACGTCGCGAGGGGGTCCATCCTTCGGCCCCTGGATAAGAAGTGGCACACACGAGATATGGAGGATGACGTTTACCGGGTTGAAGTGGATCGGGCGTTTGATACGTCTCCAACGTATCGATAATTTCTTATGTTCCATGCTATATTATTGATGATATCTACATGTTTTATACACATTATATGTCGTATTTACGCATTTTCCGGCACTAACCTATTAACAAGATGCCGAAGAGCCGATTCGTCGTTTTCTGCTGTTTTTGGTTTCAGAAATCCTAGCAACGAAATATTCTCGGAATTGGACGAAATCAACGCCTAGGGTCCTATTTTTGCACGAAGCTTCCAGAAGACCGAGGGGGAAAGGAAGTGGGGCCACGAGGCGCCGCCACAACAGGGCGGCGCGGCCTAGGGCTTGGCCGCGCGGCCCTGGTGTGTGGGGCCCTCATGTGGCCCCCTGCGTTGCCCTTCCGCCTACTTAAAGTCTTCGTCGCGAAACCCCCAGTACCGAGAGCCACGATACGGAAAACCTTACTGAGACGCCGCCGCCGCCAATCCCATCTCGGGGGATTCAGGAGATCGCCTCCGGCACCTCCGCCGGAGAGGGGAATCATCTCCCGGAGGACTCTTCATCGCCATGATCGCCTCCGGAGTGATGAGTGAGTAGTTCACCCCTGGACTATGGGTCCATAGCAGTAGCTAGATGGTCGTCTTCTCCTTATGTGCTTCATTGTTGGATCTTGTGAGCTGCCTAACATGATCAAGATCATCTATCCGTAATACTATATGTTGTGTTTGTCGGGATCCGATGGATAGAGAATACTATGTTATGGTGATTATCAATCTATTACCTATGTGTTGTTTATGATCTTGCATGCTCTCCGTTATTAGTAGAGGCTCCGGCCAAGTTTTTGCTCTTAACTCCAAGAGGGAGTTTTTATGCTCGATAGTGGGTTCATGCCTCCATTAAATGCGGGACGGTGACGGAAAGTTCTAAGGTTGTGGATGTGTTGTTGCCACTAGGGATAAAACATTGATGCTATGTCTAAGGATGTAGTTGTTGATTACATTACGCACCATACTTAATGCAATTGTCTGTTGCTTGCAACTTAATACTGGATGGGGTTCGGATGATAACCTGAAGGTGGACTTTTTAGGCATAGATGCATGTTGGATGGCGGTCTATGTACTTTGTTGTAATGCCCTGATTAAATCTCACTATATTTATCATATCATGTATATGCATTGTTATGCCCTTTTCTATTTGTCAATTGCCCGACTGTAATTTGTTCACCCAACATGCTTTTATCTTACGGGAGAGACACCTCTAGTGAACTGTGGACCCCGGTCCTATTCTTTACATCTGAAATACAATCTACTGCAATACTTGTTTTACTATTTTCTTCGCAAACAATCATCTTCCACACAATACGGTTAATCCTTTGTTACAACAAGCCAGTGAGATTGACAACCTCACTGTTTCTTTGGGGCAAAGTACTTTGGTTGTGTTGTGCAGGTTCCACGTTGGCGCCGGAATCCCTGGTGTTGCGCCGCATCACATTTCGCCACCATCAACCTTCAACGTGCTTCTTGACTCCTACTGGTCCGATTAAACCTTGGTTTCTTACTGAGGGAAACTTGCCACTGTGCGCATCATACCTTCCTCTTGGGGTTCCCAACGGACGTGTACATCTACGCGCATCAAGCAAATTTACGGCGCCGTTGCCGGGGAGATCAAGACACGCAGCAAGGGGAGTCTCCACTTCCCAATCTCTTTACTTTGTTTTTGTCTTGCTTTATTTTATTTACTACTTTGTTTGCTGCACCTAAACAAAACACAAAAAAATTAGTTTCTAGTTTTACTTTATTTACTGTCTTGCTCTCTATATCAAAAACACAAAAAAATTAGTTACTTGCATTTACTTTATCTAGTTTGTTTTATTTTTACCGTTGCTAAAATGAATACCCCTGAAAATACTAAGTTGTGTGACTTCACAAACACAAATAATAATGATTTCCTGTGCACACCTATTGCTCCACCTGCTACTACAACAGAATTCTTTGAAATTAAACCTGCTTTACTGAACCTTGTTATGAGAGATCAATTTTCTGGTGTTAGTTCTGATGATGCTGATGCCCATCTTAATAATTTTGTTGAACTTTGTGAAATGCAAAAGTATAAGGATGTAGATGGTGATATTATTAAATTGAAATTGTTTCCTTTCTCATTAAGAGGAAGAGCTAAAGATTGGTTGATATCTTTGCCTAAGAATAGTATTGATTCATGGACTAAATGTAAGGATGCTTTTATTGGTAGATATTATCCTCCCGCTAAAATTATATCTTTGAGAAGTAGCATAATGAATTTTAAGCAATTAGATACTGAACATGTTGCTCAAGCATGGGAGAGAATGAAATCTTTGGTAAAGAATTGCCCATCCCATGGACTGACTACTTGGATGATCATCCAAACCTTCTATGCAAGACTAAATTTTTCTTCGCGGAATTTATTGGATTCAGCTGCTGCAGGTACCTTTATGTCCATAACTTTGGGGGCGGCTACAAAGCTTCTTGATGATATGATGATAAATTACTCTGAATGGCACACGGAAAGAGCTCCACAAGGAACAGGACAAATCACACTCGGAAGATCCCTGCTGAAACTATTGGGAGCAGTCATAGATATGGGAGAAGGCACCCTAAAGTTCACCTCTACACCCGGGGGAAGACATGTATTCCCTAAACCAAAGAGTAGGAAAAAGAACAAGAAAGGTAAGGGTAAAGCCCAAGGTAATGTCGATGCTTCATCTCTTGATAATACTTGAATTACACTTTCTGCGCCTAGCTGAAAGGCGTTAAAGAAAAGCGCTTATGGGAGACAACCCATGTTTTTACTACAGTACTTTGTTTTATATTTGAGTCTTGCAAGTTGTTTACTACTGTAGCAACCTCTCCTTATCATGTTTTTGTGCCAAGTAAAGTTTCTATGTTAAAGTTGATGTTATATTTGGGATCGCTGCGCAGAAACAGCATTGCTGTCTGTCACGAATTCTGGCACAAGTCTCTGTAGAAAATTTTAAAAAATCTGAGAAATTACAAGCGTGATCCTCAGATATGTACACAACTTTCATTAGTTTTGAGTTTTTCCATTTGAGCAAGTCTAGTGCCCCTTTCAGGTTCGTCTTTACGGACTGTTCTGTTTTTGACAGATTCTGCCTTTCATTTCGCATTGCCGTATTTGCTATGTTGGATGAATTTCTTTGATCCATTAATGTCCAGTAGCTTTGTGCAATGTCCAGAAGTGTTAAGAATTATTGTGTCACCTCTGAACATGTGAATTTTTAATTGTACACTAACCCTCTAATGAGTTTGCTTGAAGTTTGGTGTGAAGGAAGTTTTCAAGGGTCAAGAGAGGAGTATGATATACTATGATCAAGAGGAGTGAAAGCTCTAAGCTTAGGGATGCCCCCGTGGTTCATCCCTGCAGATTTTAAGAAGACTCAAGCGTCTAAGCTTGGGGATGCCCAAGGCATCCCCTTCTTCATCGACAATATCATCAGGTTCCTCCCCTGAAACTATATTTTTATTCAGTCACATCTTATGTTCTTTACTTGGAGCGTCGGTTTGTTTTGTTTTTGTTTTTGTTTGAATAAAATGGATCCTAGCATTCACTATATGGGAGAGAGACACGCTCCGCTGTTGCATATGGACAAATATGTCCTTAGGCTTTACTCATAATATTCAAGGCGAAGGTTGAAACTTCTTCGTTAAATTGTTATATGGTTGGAATCGGGAAATGCTACATGTAGTAATTCTAAAATGTCTTGGATAATGTGATACTTGGCAATTGTTGTGCTCATGTTTAAGCTCTTGCATCATATACTTTGCACCCATTAATGAAGAAATACATAGAGCTTGCTAAAATCTGGTTTGCATATTTGGTCTCTCTAAGGTCTAGATAATTTCTAGTATTGAGTTTTGAACAACAAGGAAGACGGTGTAGAGTCTTATAATGTTTACAAT
>NC_061513.1:314435432-314446142 GCF_022539505.1 Lolium rigidum
GAGCTCTTTCCGTGTGCCATTCAGAGTAATTAACCATCATATTATCAAGGAGCTTTGTTGCTTCACCAAGAGTGATGGACATAAAGGTACCTCCAGCAGACTGAATCCAATAAATTCAGCGAAGAAAAATTTAGTCCCGCATAGAAGGTTTGGATGATCATCCAAGTAGTCGATCCATGGGTTGGGCAATTTTTAACCGAGAGATTTCATTCTTTCCCAAGCTTGAGCAACATGTTCATTATCCAATTGTTTAAAGTTCATTATGCTACTCCTTAGAGATATAATTTTAGCAGGGGGATAATATCTACCAATAAAAGCATCCTTGCATTTAGTCCAGGAATCAATACTATTCTTAGGCAGAGATAGCAACCAATCTTTAGCTCTTCCTCTTAATGAGAAAGGGAACAATTTTAATTTTATAATGTCACCATCTACATCTTTATACTTTTGCATTTCACATAGTTCAACAAAATTATTGAGATGGGCAGCAGCATCATCGGAACTAACACCAGAAAATTGCTCTCTCATGACAAGATTAAGTAAAGCAGGTTTAATTTCAAAGAATTCTGCTGTAGTAGCAGGTGGAGCAATAGGTGTGCATAGGAAATCATTATTATTTGTGCTAGTGAAGTCACACAACTTAGTATTTTCAGGGTTGGCCATTTTAGCAGTAGTAAATAAAACAAACTAGATAAAGTAAAAACAAGTAAACTAATTTTTTTGTGTTTTTGATATAGAGTGCAAGACAGTAAATAAAGTAAAACTAGCAACTAATTTTTTTGTGTTTTGATATAATGCAGCAAACAAAGTAGTAAATAAAATAAAGCAAGACAAAAACAAAGTAAAGAGATTGAGAAGTAGAGACTCCCCTTGCAGCGTGTCTTGATCTCCCCGGCAACGGCGCCGAGAAATTTGCTTGATGCGTGTAGTTGACACGTCCGTTGGGAACCCCAAGAGGAAGGTGTGATGCGCACAGCGGCAAGTTTCCCTCGGTTAGAAACCAAGGTTTAATCGAACCAGTAGGAGTCAAGAAGCACGTTGAAGGTTGATGGCGGCGGGATGTAGTGCGGCGCAACACCAGAGATTCCGGCGCCAACGTGGAACCCGCACAACACAACCAAAGTACTTTGCCCCAACGAAACAGTGAGGTTGTCAATCTCACCGGCTTGCTGTAACAAAGGATTAACCGTATTGTGTGGAAGATGATTGTTTGCAGAGAAAAAAGTAAAAACAAGTATTGCAGCAGATTTGTATTTCAGTATTAAAGAATGGACCGGGGTCCACAGTTCACTAGAGGTGTCTCTCCCATAAGATAAAAGCATGTTGGGTGAACAAATTACAGTCGGGCAATTGACAAATAGAGAGGGTATAACAATGCACATACATGGCATGATAAGTATAGTGAGATTTAATTGGGCATTACGACAAAGTACATAGACCGCCATCCAACTTGCATCTATGCCTAAAAAGTCCACCTTCAGGTTATCGTCCGAACCCCTTCCAGGTATTAAGTTGCAAAGCAACAGACAATTGCATTAAGTATGGTGCGTAATGTAATCAACAACTACATCCTCGGACATAGCGCCAATGTTTTATCCCTAGTGGCAACAAGCACAACACAACCTTAGAACTTTCTGTCACCTGTCCCAGGTGTCAATGCGGGCATGAACCCACTATCGAGCATAAATACTCCCTCTTGGAGTTAAAAGCAAAAACTTGGCCAGAGCCTCTACTAGTAACGGAGAGCATGCAAGATCATAAACAACACATATGTAATAACTTGATAATTAACATAACATGGTATTCTCTATCCATCGGATCCCGACAAACACAACATAGAGTATTACGGATAGATGATCTTGATCATGTTAGGCAGCTCACAAGATCCGACAATGAAGCACAATGAGGAGAAGACAACCATCTAGCTACTGCTATGGACCCATAGTCCAGGGGTGAACTACTCACTCATCACTCCGGAGGCGACCATGGCGGTGTAGAGTCCTCCGGGAGATGAATCCCCTCTCCGGCGGGGTGCCGGAGGAGATCTCCGTAATCCCCCGAGAT
The DNA here is from genome assembly GCF_022539505.1 of Lolium rigidum. Lineage (NCBI taxonomy): Eukaryota > Viridiplantae > Streptophyta > Magnoliopsida > Poales > Poaceae > Lolium > Lolium rigidum. Next base: position 314,437,497 of record NC_061513.1, read on the forward strand.
GGGATCGGCGGCGGCGGCGTCTCGGTAAGGTTTTCCGTATCGTGGTTTTTCGCATCGGGGTTTCGCGACGGAGGCTTTAAGTAGGCGGAAGGGCAGAGTCGGGGGCCTGACGAGGGGCCCACACCATAGGGCGGCGCGGGCCCCCCTTGGCCGCGCCGCCATGTGGTGTCGCCACCTCGTGGCCCCACTTCGTATGCTCTTCGGTCTTCTGGAAGCTCCGTGGAAAAATAGGCCCCTGGGTCTTCGTTTCGTCCAATTCCGAGAATATTTCGTTACTAGGATTCCTGAAACCAAAAACAGCATAGAAAACGAGAGCCGGCACTTCGGCATCTTGTTAATAGGTTAGTTCCAGAAAATGCACGAATATGACATAAAGTGTGCATAAAACATGTAGGTATCATCAATAATATGGCATAGAACATAAGAAATTATCGATACGTCGGAGACGTATCACATAGCTTTGCGGTTTGGTTCCGAAAAACGCCGCAAAGGTTGTTTGATTGGTCTCGCTATTGGATCCAAGTTTTGGTGGTGCTCGGCAAGTTCCCTGGGTACTCCCGGCATGTCAGCTGGACACCATGCGAAGATTTTCCAGTGCTCACGGAGGAACTCGACGAGCGCGCTTTCCTATGCGAGGTCCATATTTGTTGCAATGGACGTCGTTTTCTTTGGGTCTGTCGGGTGAATCTGCACCTCCTTGGAATACTTAGTAGTATTGAAGGTTGGCTCCCTGAGTGACCTTCCCGCATCTGGCAACACATCATAATCAGTCGTGAGTCTTGACGCCATATATTCCGCTTGCATCCCGAAGGTTTCTGACAGTCGATGAAAATCCTTGTCGCATTTATCAGCTAACGCGAAACTTCCTTGAACTGTAATTGGTCCCTTAGGTCCAGGTAGCCTCCATAACATGTACGTGTAATGTGGTACCGCCATAAACCTAGCATATGCTGGTCGTCCCAACAAAGCGTGATATTGCGACGGAAAATCCACAACTTCGAACTCCAACCTTTCTATCCTGTAGTTTTCTCGGGTCCCAAACTGGACGTCGAGATTGATCCTTCCCAACGGATAACTCGGCTTCTCTGGTGTAATTCCATGGAAACGTGTGTCAGTTGGTTTTAGATTTGCCAGGGATATGTTCATCTTCCTTAGTGTATCCGCATACATAAGGTTTAGACTGCTGCCTCCATCTATGAAAACTCGAGATACGTCGAATCCTGCGATCACTGCTGGTAAGATAAGTGCTGACTGCCCTGGTCGAGGAACTTGCTGCGGGTGATCCGCAATTGTGAAGCCAATGTCTTGCCCCAACCAATTTAAGTATTCTATCGTTGGTGGGGGCATTTTCTCTGCCATGAACACTTGTCGCGAGATTACTTTCTGAGCCCTATTAGATGGCCTAGCTTTCTGAATCATCGAGACCACGCCATTGGAGTTAGGATCAACATATGGAGGTGGTTGTGGTGCTGCCGCTATTCTGAGCTGGTGTCGATTTTCGTCCGTGATCGTGGGAGGAGGTGGGAGGTGGATCTCACTCCTGGGCCCCTGGGGGTTTCTATTTATTGCTTGAGCATTGGCTAGCCCTGCAACCCGCAACATTGCTTGAAAATTGCGACAGTCCTTCTGCATATGTCCTGACTGCCTCTTCCCATTGTTGTCGAGATAGAAATGCATCTGGCATGGCCCGTTCATCATATCCTCGGGAGTTATGAAAGGTCTCTGAAACCTTGACCCACTATTTTGCCTGTTGTTTCGAGAGTCATCTCTACTGTCGCCTCGCTGCTCGTTACTCCTTTGATACTCATCTCTATTGTTTCCTCCAGTGTTTCCCCGAAAACCAGCCGATATTTGGCCAGGAGCATCATAACTCGAGAATTGTCGAGAAAACCGTCTTCTATTTTGAAAATTTCGGCTACGGTCCTCTTCCGGTGACCTGTGCCGCTTATTATGAACAACATCTTCTCCGTCTACCCATCTATTCGCGATCTCCATCAATGCTGACACTGTCCTTGGGTTGGTTCTCCCCAAGTCTTCGACAAAAATCTCCTCGTCGAATTCCTGCCACGAACGCATCTATTGCTCTCTCGTCAGATATATTCTCTGCCGAGTTTTTGATGATGTTCCACCTTTGGATGTATTTTCTCATTGATTCATCATGCTTTTGTCGACACGACCTCAACTCTTCTAGTGATGCCGGTTTTTTGCAGGTTGATCGGAAGTTTTTGACAAATACATCCTCGAAACTATCCCAGCTGTCGATGGATCCTGGAGGGAGTTTCTTGATCCAAGATCTTGCGGCTCCGCTCAGGTGTATTTGAATACTTTGCATGGCTATTGCTCTGGTACCACCTATCAGTTTCACCGTCTCAAGGTAGTCGACAAGCCAATCTTCGGGATCTTGCAGGCCATCAAATTTTTTGAAACTGTCTGGCAACTTGAATCCTGACGGGACTCGAGTTTTTCTAACCCGTCGCGTAAAACACGGGAGTCCACACATATCTTCTTCAGCGAGTTCTGGTGACTGCCGATGTTCTCTTCTGTCTTGTCGCGCTCTATCCACTCTGGCCTGAGTCGCTGTATCTCTGACTCCACTTGCTCTCGGTGGATCTTGCACCTGCCGCGAGAGGTCGCGGACTATTTTGCCTTGCGGTTCCTTCGGGAGGTGTAGCCGCGAACGCTGCTCCCATGGCTCCACATCCTGCCATGGCCATGTTATACAACGCTTCTCTTGGATCTCCGGGAGGTGGCCTGGACGCGAGGATGAAAGCTTGCGTTGCCATGTACCCAGCTTCCGGTGTTTTAGGGATAATATTTCCCCTCGTGTCGATTGACATGAAAGACATGTCGAGGTTTTGAACTAAATTCTCCTCTCTCGCTTCGGGTATATTTTGCAGCCGAGATCTTGCTCTCCTTCGAGCTTCTCTGTGACTATCTCCCGAATTTCCTGATTGCCGACTTAGATCTGCTCTTCGCCTGCTTGACGCGGAGGCCGCCTCCTGTCTTCTATTTAATGCAGCTGTCTGTTTTTCTAACTCTCTGCCAACACGAGCGAGCTTATATTGATAAGCTTGTAATTCTTCTGCCGTAGCAGTTGTGGTCATTGGTTCTGCACCATCCATGGCTCTTGCGGCACTATCCCATGCTTCTTGCGGGAGTTGAACTCTTAGACGTGGTGTAGGCCCGACATATTTAGTGCCTAAACCTCGCCTAAGGTCAGCGGGATCAACATATGGGTTTCCCACATTGTCGAAAACCTCTGACATCTCCGTCTCTGCTCGGTTTGTTTCTTCAATTGCGTAGATCTGATGATATTTTGAATTTTGACTTTTGTCAGGATTGGTGACACCATCATATAGATTGGTGAAGACCTTTCCAAGAGCAACAGATCTGTCGATGAAGTTGAAGCTATCGACGCTGTCCCGAGTCGTTGCTATATCAGAGTCCACAGACGATTCGAAGGACATGTCGCTGAAGATCTTGGCGAGCTTTTCGCTTGCCATGGAGCTGATGAGGCGTGGCGACGAAATCTCCTCTTCGCCTGATGAAAAATCGGAGTCGACCGCTGACAATCCCGACGAAATCGGAACTTCGATACGATACAACCCTTCTTTCTTGACGTAGAATCGGAATTTTCCGACCGTTATCTCCATGGGCTCCTCCAGATACTCATATGCATCCAAACGGGAGGGTGGGTGAGGAATAAAATCGACTAGGCCAGTTTCGATCTGTTTACCTCGATCCACCTTGTTGCTTGCTACCGATGAAGTCGACGATCTTGAACGTGCCATCGAGATCAGCTCCTTGTCACCTCTAGATCCCACAGACGGCGCCAATTGACGAGGTATTAACTCGTCAATGCCTACGTATTGTAGACTAAGGTTTCGTTGGATGTAGAGGGCAAGTAGATCTCGAAGGTTTCAGCCGAAAAGTACTCGACGATTATGAAATTAGGGTTGTGTTGACAATGGATTCGATCCTCTCTTAGTCCCTCGACTCCCCCTTATATAGGAGGTGGAGCCGAGGGTTTAATAATACACAAGTTACAGAGTCCGGAAGGGTTTCTGACCCGTCCCACAAGATTACAAGTTATATTTCCTAATACAACTCTAGTTTTCCTTAATAACATCTTGGGCTTCCGAATCTTCTTATTTTTCGAGTCATGGGCCTTCAGTAAACCCTGGGTACCATCTTCGGCAGGCCCATTGAGGATGCCTATGTCAGCGGCCGCCCCGGAGGAGCCCGTCGACGAGGAGGACCTCGCGCTGGCGAACATCAACACCGCCATCGAGACGCGTCTCGCCGACCTCACGCGCGTGACGAAGGAGCACGAGGCCACCTGGCGGGCCGGCCGCCGCCGATTAGGCGACCTCCTCGGCCAGAAGAACGAGCTGCTCGCTATGCGAGCAGCCCGTCACCTCATCCAGATGTCCTCGCCCGAGCGGCGCGCCCGGGAGGATGCTGAGTCGGCGGAGCGCGGCCGGCAAGAGCGCATGCGCCGGCGGCAGGAGAACCACGAGGCCCATGCCCCCGCCCGCGTCCGCCTGGAGGCGCGCACCGCTGTGGAACGCGCCGCCATGCAGGAGCTTGAGCTATGCGGGAAGCGGATGGTTCCGCCGCAGGAGGCGGAGCGCGAGCGCGCCCGAGGTGCGCGGACGGAAAGGAGGAGCCGCCACCCAGCTCGTAAGCTGGAGTGGAATCCTCAGCGTACAGGCCGGCCGCGTCGAGTGAAATCCACGGCCCCGACGGCGAGCCGGCGAGGAGTCGCCGGCCCCGTACGTATTTAGGATAGAAGTAGTAGCTAAAAAAATTTGTAATGGGTTCTTTTCAATGAAAAAATGTTTATGTTTATGACACGCGGGTCAGGGGCTGACAAGGGGCGGACGCGAGCGACCAGCCTTTCGCGTCCGCGGCCACGCAAACCCGGCCCAGATTTGAGCCGGGTTTGCGTCGTTCCGGACGCCGCGGCCGTCCGCATATGCGGTGCGTCGCCGTATTGGGCCGATTTTTTATCCGGCTCGACCCATTCGGACGCGCGGGCGCGGGATGGATCGCCCTATGCCCTTTATACCTGTAAATGGACATGTCCACGGTGGACCACCAAGTGGCCGCTTGTGCCGTTCATATTTAACGGGGCACTACAGATTGCCCGTTTGATACGATCGCGTATAGCGGCCAGCCGCTTGTCCAGTTACGCCCGCTCGCTGGCTAGGCGCGTACACACCAACTTTGACGATCCGTGCACGCGACGGGAGGATGGGATTTTTTTGAGGGAGGATGGGAGGACGGGATTATGATGGGATTTAGCTGCCGACGTGCCAAGTCTACCCATACAGGAAAGAGCAAAAACTGCATTTAACGTGCCAAAATTCAGTAAATCCCAAGCGCAGCAGGATTAAGAAAGCAATATGTATGTACAAGCAACACAGGAATATCACTGCATCAGTAAATCCATGGTCTCCAAAATACACTAGGAAGTTCAGAATATTACACTACGAATATTCCAGCCTGATAAATTAGAAAGTTTAGAATAACATGCTCCAAAAAATGGTTGCTCTTCTTCATGACTTGCTAAATCAGGCATTGTTGCTCTTCTTCATGGCTTGCTAAATCAGGCATTGCAGACATCACCGACAGTGCTCCTCTCAATATGAAGCCATATAAATCTAGCAAATCAAAGTCAATTGGTTATCACCACAAGAACAACAACATCAAGTGTCAAATACAAGTAATCAAAGAGCATCCCTGGTAGTTACAATTGAAGGAGGTAAATGACAGTACGGAAAGAAAGAATCAAACTTGAGGCCATGCACAATGAGGTAGAGCAAGTAAAACATCACCAAAGTCAGAGAATGCGAAAGTAATTAATGTGGATGCCCTGTTTACCGGGGAATTTTATTATTTGCCCCACTTTACTTGCTACCTCTATGATTTGCCCTTATTTACTATGACCTCATTTTTTGCCACTCTTTTCATTGCCATCTTATGATTTGCCCCTGACAAGCTGGGCTCACTTTGCTATGACCAAAATAGCCTCAGTACCTGTTTGACATGGATCGACCGAGGAGAGCTTCATCTGTTCTCTTCTCCTGTAACCAATTGACTTTGATTCACAAAAGGAAATAAAACAAAATAGCCCCTGACAAGCTGGGCTCACTTTGTCTTGAAGTCTTTTGTTAAATTCACAAAAGGAAATAAAATAATTCAAAAGGGCAAATCATAAGTTGGCAATGAAAAGAGTGGCAAAAAAATAAGATCAAAGTAAATAAGTGGGGCAAATAATAAAATTTCCCCTGTTTACCTCTCCATTTTATTCAGGATTTAGTGATCTTGAATACCCCTGTTACCCTTCCCTGGAAAGCAGCAAAGCCATGACAACACAGTTGGGCATGGCATCAACCTTATCACAGATCTTGTATCTGACTGTTCAGAACAAGCTGCGATAGACACCACCCTCCTGCCGGCGATACCACAGAGAGAAGTCAGGAACTCAGTAATAGTCATCATGTTGACAGGGTTTAAAGTTGTAAGCTTGTAGATATGGTTTTAATTTGAATAGCTGGTTTCTGAAGTTTTTGTTCCTGTAATTTACAGTAGCCTTAATTGTTTTACTACTACTTGAGTACTCGATACTGGGCATGTTCTTATGCATGTGCTAGCAGAGTTTTAAGGATTAACTTTCCTAGATTATCAAGAACTATTTAGACAACCTTGCATGCAGTACGCCGGTATATATACGTCGCAGTTGATGGCAAATGAAAATTGAGAGAAAATTGTATGCCCGTACTGTCATCTGGCCTCTAAGTACTGTGCAAGCACGCATTCTCAGACTGCATCCTAGTTTAGGCATGAAATCCCAATATTGTGGCACTACTGTGTAGCTGGGTTAATGCAGAGATTAATACTATGTTCTCACATGATAACGTTGATAGAGATAAAAACTGATGTTGCACCTTGTATGAGAAAACCGCTAACTGGTTGTGGTAACATGAGTATCCTTTGCACTTTTCTTATTGTTCTTTTTGTTTTTCATGAAAAGTTATAGCTAGGAGCACCCAAATCTTATCACAAACAGGATAATTACATTTTCAGGTTATGAGTCGGTGACAATGATGTAATCAGAGAAAATAATTACTCCGTACATAGATCATGGGCCAATACCTAACGGCATCACGAGTATTTCCTTCACCACCTGCTTGAGCTTCTGGTCGTCCAGCTAATCAAGAAACAAAGTAAAGAAAATTGTAACCAACATCCAGATCGTGGGCTTCGAGGACAAGGAGAACGAGGTCAAGATGAAAATCGTAATCCTGATCTTACCTTCTTCCGGCTCTTCTTCTGCTTATTCTGGCCGCCGTCCTGCCCCTTCTTCCGAGCCGGACTGCTGCCCTTCTCCTCCTCACGGACATGGACGTGATCATGCGATTCGCTACAGATCTCGCCGGACACCAGCTGCTCAACGGACGGGATGGAGGCGGCCGGAGAAGACGAGTTCATGGGAGGAGCGGAGATATGGGGCGGCGGCGGTGGAGCTATTCCTTGGTAGAAGAGGAGTTGAGGGGGGAGCGGAGGGCTGGGGCGGCGCCCGCCTCCATCGCCATGGAGGGGGTCAGTAGCGGCGGGGCGGCGGTAGCGGAGGAACCGTGATTGACCGCCACGATTCTGTTTTTTTTACTGGGTGTCTATTTAGCAAGGTAAATGGGCTTGGGCTGGCGGCGCCGTGGCCTGCCGTTTCCACTTACAGTCATAATGCCCTTACACCGGATAAACCGAATACCCGCACCGCACAGACGACTGCTGCTTGACTCGCCAAGTGTCAGGTCGCGTTTCCTTCCCCTTTCCATTCCATTTTCTGCCCATCAAAACCCCTGCAAACCCCCTTCCTCCTCCCCCATCTCCGCCCCCGCCCATGTCCTCCGCCTCCGCTGCCCCACCCAAACCCTAGCCCCCCTCCCCTCTCCGCCGGCGGAGGTCCCGGCGGCCGCGATGGCGACCTCGCGCGACGTGGAGGACGTCATCCAGAAGCTCTCCTCCGACCGGGCCAGGGCCCGCGATGTGAGTGCACGCTACCCTCAAACCAATCCATCAGCTCCTCCTCCGATCCTGCGCTCAACCATCCCGCCCGCCTCTCGCAGGAAGGGGTGAAGCTGCTCGGGACGTGGCTGCAGGGCGACCGCGCCCCCACCTTCTGCCGCCTCCTCGCCCGCAACACCGCCAGGGCCAAGCCCGGCCAACTCTCCTCCTGTCAGCCACGCGCGCGCGCGCCTCCTCTGTTTCACTTACCATTCCGCCCGATTCTGTCTCCCTGTAACGGATTGACTGTTTTGCAGCCGCCACGTGGCCGTTCCTCATCATGGCGCTCGCCAAGTGCGTCCTCACGGACATTGCCGCTAAGAAGCGCGGCCCCACCAAGAGCGCCGCCGCCGGGATGCTCCGAGTTGCTATCCGATGCGCCGAGGACGTGAGGCTCTCAGGTAAGCTAAATGTTCAGAGCTCTTCGTCCTGCTACTTAATCATGGAAGAAGCAATTGTCTGTGGGTTACTTGTTGCTCATAGATTTTTTTGCATACAACCTGTTCTGTGAAGTGTGAAACAGTCAGCAACTTGAAAAATCATAGTACTGACTAGCTGATGTGTGATATCCTA
>NC_061513.1:314446242-314473729 GCF_022539505.1 Lolium rigidum
GGGTTTTGCGAGCTTGCAAAGGCTGCACCCTAATCCTAAGGAAATATCCGTGATTTGGACACCCGACAATTCTTGTCCACGGGTATTTTGGAGCTCGTGGATGCGTGTCATCGAGCGCCTCATCGCCAGCTTTTTCTTCGTCGCTAGCCTCTGCATCCTAGGACGGCGGCGACGGATATTTTCGTAGCCATCAAAAGGGGGAATGTTGTGTTCGCCCCGAGTCGTGATGCTTTCCTCGTGGATATACAACCATTTTTTGCGCCACCCTTGAACTGAATCGGGGAATTTCGACGTCAAAGTATTCGACATAAGGGCGGACGCAGATAACAACGCCGCCAATGTTATAGGCAACGTTGGCGAGCCATTACGGCGAAGAAGGAAAATGCGCTTCCATAAAGCCCGAGTTAGGGTGGACTCCAAGGAAAGATTCACAAATGGTGATAAAAATCGAATGTGGAGGATGGAGTTGGGAGTAAGATGGTGAGAGTTGCAATCCGGTACACAAAAAGCAACCCACGGAGAAAATCGTGAATGGGGGAAGAAAGGCCGTGGATGAGGTGGTCAACAAAGGCGACCCGATACTCGATAGGAGGAGATGGATAGCTCTCCTCGGCGGGAAGCGCGAGCGACTCTTTCTTCTTGCCTGATCCCAAGCTTCTTCGACAAGTTGATATCTTGGGTGGAGATTTTGGATCTCTCCCACTCGGTGTTCCCCGGATCTTCCGACTGCCATCTTCGAGTCGGGAGTGCGTATGCCTCGTGAGTGTGCGCGCGGTGGCATCAACAATGGTGTGAGCGCAAAGTGCGAGTGTGGTTGAGCTCAAGAAGTGTTGGGCGCAATGGGGGATTTTTTGCGAGAGGAGAAGCGAGAGGGTGCGGCGCAAGCAAAAGGGCGGCTGGAGGAAGACGATGACCTTAAATAGAGAATCGGTGAATCGACGCACCGTTGGGGGGAAAATTTGTAGGAGTTGGATGCCGTGCGCGTGGGTGAGGGGGTAAAGCGTATTTTCACTTCGAAGGAAAGGAACGGGGCGCTACGGTTAGGTGCGCCAAGAAAAGTGGAGACGTGTGTCCCCCACTTGCACGATGTGTCAACTTGATAAGGGTTTTGGGCCCGCAAGGCGAGAGAGAGAGCAGTATTCGCATCTTCCCCGTCCGGTGGTCGAGTGAGCTATCGTCGGTGATGATGTCACCTTGCGAAAAGAAAAATCTCGTGGCCTATAAAGGTTAATGAGGTTGGCGGCGGACAAAGACTATGTATTATTTCGGGAAGCCTTTGATCAAATACAAGTTTTTGCTCAAATGCCATCGGGGGCTACTTTTTTAGGAAAAAGGAAAAATTCGAGTATGAAAAAATAGAAATTGCGAGAGCCTATGACCAAATACAAGCATTTGTTCATAGCCTCGGGGGCTGCCCCATCGGGAGCGCTGGTCGCGCTTTTACGATGAGATATCGAGACAATCACATAAAAAATGACAATATAGCGGCATAAGGTGGATGTACACGTGGACAAGGGGTAAAAACGCAATTTCACTTACAAGGGAAAGAACAGGCGTTACAGTGCGTGTGCCAGGAAAAGTGGAGGACGTGTGTCCCCCACTTGCATGACGTGTCAACTTGATAAGAGATTTGGGCCCACGAGACAGAGAGAGAGAGAGCAGTTCTCGTGTTTTCCTGATACAATGATCGTGGCTATCGTCAGCAATGATGTCACCTTGGTAAGAGAAAATCTCGACTATGAAGCTTCATAAGAATGGCGACAACAGAAGATTATTGATTATTTCGAGAGCGTTTGATCAAATACAAGTTTTTGCCCAAATGCTCGGGGGCTACTTTGGAAAAAATAAAAATTTGAGTATGACAAAATAGAAATGTCGAGAGCCTATGACCAAATGCAAGCATTTGTTCATAGCCTCGGGGGCTACTCCCATCGGGAGCGCTAGTCGCGCACCCGATAGATATGAAAAATTCGAGAAAGAATGGAAATATAAAGGCATGAGGCATTAAAGTGTTGAGCCTACAACCAAGCACTAGTCCTTGGCTGTAGCCTCGGGGGCTACTCCCATCGGGAACGCTGTTCGCGTGCCCGATGACATTATAAAAAAGAGAAGAAGGAAGAAAGAAAAAGAGAAAAGGAAAAAGGAAGAAGTGAGCATATTTCGAGTTATATAAATAACTCTACATATACTCCCATCGGGAAGGCAAAATAAGTCATCCGTTGACTCAATAAAATGTGCTATTCCAACAGCCAAAAAAGCACTCGACAATATATTCTCAGAGCGCCAAAGTAGCGAATAAACTCTGAATGCCGCAAAACTTTGCGAAGGTAAGACCCCAGATCCGTTCTGAGCGGCGTGGCGCCGTCTCTGACGTCGATTTGCTAATTTTTTCCGTATCAACAGATACAAAGAAAAATCCTAACGGACGCGTTAGGTACCCGATAAAATATGACTGGGACTCGACAGAATGGTAAGACCTTAAGCGGCACCTGTCGAAGTTTACACCAGTATCCCGAGATCATGTCCAGGGACGTGATCTTGAAGTAGGTTTTTGCGGATTGCCACTAGAGCAGTTAACTAGTATCTGATCCGTCAGATGAACTAGCCCCAACTACCATTATCCCTGTGCAATATAATTGCATATCCAAAGATATGTGATAAATTCGGCAGATTTATTGAATGATTAAAGTTGGAGATTTTCCCTGACTCTTCGATTCAAGCAAAATCTCGGGGGCTACTGACATAGGCATCCTCAATGGGCCTGCCGAAGATGGTACCCAGGGTTTACTGAAGGCCCATGACTCGAAGAATAAGAAGATTTGGAAGCCCAAGATCTTATTAAGGAAAACTAGAGTTGTATTAGGAAATATAACTTGTAATCTTGCGGGACGGGTCAGAAACCCTCCCAGACTCTGTAACTTGTGTATTATGAAACCCTCGGTTCCACCTCCTATATAAGGGGGAGTCGAGGGACGAAGAGAGGATCGAATCCATTGTCAACACAACCCTAATTTCATAATCGTCGAGTACTTTTCGGCTGAAACCTTCGAGATCTACTTGCCCTCTAGATCCAACGAAACCCTAGTCTACAATACGTAGGCATTGACGAGTTAATACCTCGCCAGCCCCCCCCCTCCTCCGCGGCGGCGGCCCCCTCCTCCGCGGCCTCGTACCAGCCGTCCGCGGTCTCGTGCCAGCCGTCCGCGGCCGCCTCCACCATCTTCGCGTCGCCTGCCTTCTTTGTCGCCGCCTCCGTAGCGACCCGGAGCGCCTCGTCGTCGACGACCCACCGCGAGTCCGCGCGCTCCTCCTCCTCCGTCTGCGGGAACCTGGCCCGGGCGGCGAGGAAGAGCTTGGCCCACGTGGCCTGCAGGGTGCGCGGCATGGCGCCAGAGAAGGTGGAGGGGGAGAGGAAGGTGATGCGGTCTGTGTGAGACCGCGCCGTCTTTTATAGCCGGCGGCCTGGCGGGAAACTTGGGCGCGAGCGCGCGCCAATGGTGTTTTCGCGCGCGCGGGAACCTTAGTGCGCGCGGGAACTTTCCCGCGCGTTCCACCGCCCACCATGGCTGTCCCGTCGAGGCCTGCCATGGCGCAGCGCCGCGCAAGGAAGACGAACCACGTGGCGTCTATTGGGTCGCCGTGTTGGGCGCCACGTGCGATCCAAACGGCCCAAAACGGACGGCCCAGCGCGTCCGTTTGGGTCGCTCCGTTGGAGATGTCCTAATTGCTTGGTTTATTCACCGGTTCGGTTCACCCGGTTTTTCACAAAAAATTGTTTTTATCAAATGTGAACTGAAATTAGTTTCTAAATTCACGGAATTATTTCGGTTTGATTCATTTGGTACATTGGTGAACCGAAATCAACTTTTTTAACAAACACTACTTACACAAAATAAGCGACAAATATGAAACTGATATGAAGAACATAAACTTTCCCCATTCGTGGTTTAAGGGTGTATCGCAATCTATCACAACCAATCAACAAAAATGGAACTTCATCCATAAACTGGTTAGGTTCAGAAAAGTTTATGACTAGCTTTGGACATGACATAATGATGTGGCCATAAACCTGTTGTACAAGCTTTCTTTTCTAAAATGTACTTTATGACCCTTTTATGTATGTGTTGTTTCGGGCGTTTACGACATTCAAGTTACCTGTTCAGCTCTTCCATAGTACTCGTTCCATCCCATGAAATTTGACCAAGAATGTCAAAATTTGAATATATCTAGATGCTATTTAGTGGTTAGATACAACCAAATTTAGACAATGTCCAGACAACTTTTATGGGAGGGAGTGAGTAGATGTTTGACAAGGATGTATTATCCACACAAATGAACCTTCAACTGCAATAGTTGCACATTTCTCAAAAAAAAAAAACTGCTATAGTTGCACTACAGGAATGGCAGCATGTGCCGACGGTCGCACGCCCTCGGCGTAGCCTGGAGAGGCCGTCGGTGCTACGCTGAGGGTTGCCGTCGGCGTAGCCCCTCAGGCAAGCTCCGCCTCGGCAGAGCCCACGTGGCCCTTGGCATAGCGACGGCCATCGGCGTAGGTGAGATAGGCCTACGGCTAGCCCCACCCATCGGTGTACGGGCCATCGACGTAGCACGCCTACCGTTGTCATCCGTCTGACAGACGTCAGGGCTACACCGATGGCCTGCCCCTCGGCATAGCGTGCCACATGGCGCGACCCCGTCGCGTCTTGGGCGACACTGCGCCGACGGCCTGCCCCTCGGCATAGCGTCCCACGTGGCGCCACCCCATCGCACCGATCTGTGCCTACGTCGCAGCTACGCCGACGGCAAGCCCCTCGGCATAGGGTTGAGCAATTGGTCCTATGCCGCAGCTACGCTGACGGCAAGGCCCTCGGCCTTTTTTTTTGTTGTTTTGCTTGTTTGGCAACAGGTAAAATCACATAAATTCACATATAAATTCACAGGAACTAGGAATTGCACACAAGCAAAATACACATAACATGAAATGCAAATAGCAAATAGACATCGTAGTGTCGTAAAATCATCCAAAATGTAAACTAAATGGATCCAACAATAAACCCTAGAAGCCCATAGGTCCTATTTATAGTAATTCTTATTCTTTAAACATGTTCTTCAAAAGTTATTCTTTTGAAGTAAATATCAAGCAAACCATAGAAGCCAATAGCTCTTACTTGAAATACTTCCTATTTATTATGTAACATGTTCTTCAAGAGTTATTCTTTTGAAGTACATAAGAACTAATCATTAACCATGCATCATAGAACTTAAATTGACAACGATTTTCTACATATTATTCAAACTACAATTCCTTTATGAGTATGCTTGTTATGATGCATTATATCACTTGCTTATGCTATTCATATCACCAAACCCTAATAAGAACCTTGTTTGAGAACCATTCTAAAAGTGCAACACACCCTAAAGAAATCTTTACAACTCATCCATCTTAAATCATCAGGGTTAGGTTACACTCGGGGCGATTGCATCTCATACTATGCATTATAGCATCTTTGTCAGTTCTTTAAACATTGTCCTTACCGAACGATGATGGTATTTCAGAATTTGGAGTTATCACGTATCTAAACGTTTGTCTGCATAATCTTGCAGTCAAGAAAGGCAAGTCGCTTGCTCATGTCATTTGATTATTTTTATCAAACTATATGCAAAGTACTATACTTATCACTCCTGCATTGAAAAACAAAATATTATTTTACAATTATGAATATGACTATGTGGTGGGTAATGGAACCATGGTATGTGTTGATTGGTGGAGGTTCCATCGCAAGGGTACTACTCATCTAGGACTAATCACCAATGCCGTATAGTGATTCTAGTGTTGTACATATCGCGTTAACCATAAGATCTATAATGGCTCTGGGGAAATCAGCTGTATCTTTTTTCTCTTGCATATCAACGGACTTGATAGAGCCTGGCTGGATGTTGGGATAACACTGCAGTAGGTTGGGAAATCCTTTAAAATCCCTATCCGTGTGGATGAGAGGCTCTACCATCTATGAGGGATTGTCCATAGTACATCGGAGGTAAAGCCGTATGATCGGGAGATGTCTACCGGGGATGTACGGATGGACAAAATGGTGGGTATGCTGGGTCGCGGAGAAGGCAGTGATTGGCTTGGTTCTTATACCTGACCTCACACCATGGAAGTGTGAACAATCTCATAACTTGGTTGGCAACAAGGATAAGTTCTCTTATGGGAAAAGCAATGCACATTTGCAGAGTGTATTGAATTGTGACTGTCACTCCCTGTTCCGGAAAGGAAACTACGAACGCGGCAGGAAAGGAACTCCATGAAGTTCTAGTCAACCTGTGAAAACTAACGGGCATAGTTTTTAGAATAAAATAAACCCTTTGAAGAAATGTTTACGAAAACTTGCATCCGCCTATGACTTTCTGGTCTGTGGTTGTAACTAGTGCATGATACACCTATTTTCTATAATGAAATTGTTGAGTACGCTCGTACTCATCCCTCTTTGAATCCCCTGCTTAGATGGAGGCATCGAAGGAGAAACTACCGTGGAACTCGAAGACAAAGGAGTCAACTGCAACAAGATGAAGAATCCAATCAATGAAGTCAATGGAGTCAGCTTCTGCATCAGCTAGAGTGGAAACCTAGACTAGTAATAGAAGGAAATTATTTCCCTTATACTAGCACCTAAGTGGTTAGAGTTCTATAGCAAGCCAAGTATCTCTAGAGCTAGGATTAGCAATAAGTTAGGCTACGAGTCATGCTTCTGGAGCTTTATTTGAAGTTTTACCTCACTGTAAAGTAGGAGGTTGTGTTGATCTTCTATAAACATTTCGTGTATCCTTCTATAGACATACCTTGGACTCGCATATGTTTCTGTTGTACCACTCTGAGGGATGTAATATGAGTGCAACGGTGTTTTACTTGTGTTATGTCAACGACTTGTGTACTACACCATCCAATGGTATGCTGGGTCACCACAGCGTCCTCTTCTGGGGCGTTCCGGGGCGCACCCTGGAGAACGTCATCGACCGCATCCACACCGGCGCTCCAAGGTTGGAGGCGCCATCCTCACTGCCACCGTCTCCCACGGCGCACTGGCAACCGAGAAGTACGTACTCGTCCTCCTCCAACTCTTCCTCGTCAGGATCGGCCCGATCGACGCCGTCCTCATCGCAGCGCTCTGCGCCCTACACCGTCACCAAGCGCGTGGTGAAGGAGGAGCCGGCGATGCCCGTCAATCTGAGGCGCGGCGGCAACGGCAGCGGCAGTCGGCAACAGCAAAGGCGCGGTGGCGGCGCCCTCCTCATCCCGAAGCCGGAGGTGAAGGAGGAGCAGGACGACAGGCAGCGGCGAAGGCGGCGCAGCTGGCGGAGTATGATGTCTACGGGTGCTTCTATTCTTGTAGACAGTGTTGGGCCTCCAAGAGCAGAGGTTTGTAGAACAGTAGCAAGTTTCCCTTAAGTGGATCACCCAAGGTTTATCGAACTCAGGGAGGAAGAGGTCAAAGATATCCCTCTCATGCAACCCCGCAACCACAAAGCAAGAAGTCTCTTGTGTCCCCGATACGTCCAATTTGCATCACTATTTTATATCATAATTTGCTGTTATTCATTGATATATTTCATATTGGGACACAATACTTATGTTATTTCATCTATTTTGCATGTTTCATGATTATTTGGAGATCGCGCACCGGAGCCGGGATTACTGCTTGGAAAAAGCACCGTCGAGGATGCAATATTTCGGAAGATCAACGCGTGGAAGGAAATTACACCAAAAATCCTATTTTTCCGGATGACGGAGAAGGCCGGAAGGGGAGCCGAGAGGACCCAAGGTGGGGCCGGACCACGGGCCGGCGCGGCCCATGGCCCGGCCGCGCCACCTTGTGGTGTGGGGGCCCCACAGCCCCTTTCGCCTCCTTTTCTTCGCGAAACCCTTCGTCCCGAAAACCTAAGCTCCGGAGGGTACGTCGCGAAGAGCCACGGCCGCCTCGCGGGGCGGAGAACACCGAGAGAGAAAGAGCTCTCCGGCGGGCGAGGAATCCGCCGGGGAAATTCCTCCCGGAGGGGGAAATCGACGCCATCGCCACCGCCATCGAGCTGGACATCATCTCCATCGCCATCACCATCATCTTCATCATCATCACCGCCATCTCCACCGCAGCACCTCGTCACCGCTGTAGCAATTTGGGTTTGATCTTGATTGTTTGATAGGGAAACTCTCCCGGTGTTGATTTCTACTTGTTATTGATGCTATTGAGTGAAACCATTGAACCAAGGTTTATGTTCAGATTGTTATTCATCATCATATCACCTACTGATCATGTTCCATATGATGTCTCGTGAGTAGTTCGTTTAGTTCTTGAGGACATGGGTGAAGTCTAAATGTTAGTAGTGAATTATGGTTGAGTAATATTCAATGTTATGATATTTAAGTTGTGGTGTCATTCTTCTAGTGGTGTCGTGTGAACATCGACTACACGATACTTCACCATTTATGGGCCTAGGGGAATGCATCTTGTACTCGTTTGCCAATTGCGGGGTTGCCGGAGTGACAGAAACCTAAACCCCCGTTGGTATATCGATGCGGGAGGGATCGCATGATCTCGAGTTTAAAGGCTGTGGTTAGATTTATCTTAATTACTTTCTTGTAGTTGCGGATGCTTGCAAGGGGTATAATCACAAGTATGTATTAGTCCTAGGAAGGGCGGTACATTAGCATAGGTTCACCCACACAACACTTATCAAAACAATGAAGATTAATCAGCTGTATGTAGCGAAAGCACTAGACTAAAATCCCGTGTGTCCTCAAGAACGTTTGGTCATTATAAGTAAACAAACCGGCTTGTCCTTTGTGCTAAAAAGGATTGGGCCACTCGCTGCAATTATTTCTCTCGCATTTTACTTACTTGTACTTTATTCATCACGTTACATCAAAACCCCCGAATACTTGTACGCGAGCATTTACAGTGAATCCTTCATCGAAACTGCTTGTCAACACCTTCTGCTCCTCGTTGGGTTCGACACTCTTATTTATCGAAAGTACTACGATACACCCCCTATACTTGTGGGTCATCAGTCCCCAACACACCTAATAGGTGCACTAGTTTGGCGAAGAGATAGTGAAATACAGGTGGTATGAATAAATATAAGCAGTAGTAACGGCGCCAGAAAAGTGCTTGCTGGCGTGTGGTTGATGGTGGTAATATTGCAGGAAGTACAGATGCAGTAAAACAGTAAACAAGCAGCAGTAGCAGTATTTAGGAACAAGGCCTAGGGATCATAGTTTCACTAGTGGACACTCTCAACTTTGATCACTTAACAGAATAAATAAATAGATGCTAGACTCTACACTCTCTTGTTGGATGATGAACACCACTAACCGTGTAGGATTACACGAACCCTCAATGCCGGAGTTAACAAGCTCCACAATATTCGATGTTCATGTTTAAATAACCTTAGAGTGCATGACAGATCAACATAACCAAACCAAGTACTAACATAGCATGCACGCTTGTCACCTTCACACTACGAAAGGAGGCATAGATCACATCAATACCATCATAGCAATAGTTAACTTCATAATCTACAAGAGATCACAATCATAGCCTACGCCAAGTACTACACGATGCACACACCTGTCACCATTACACCGTGCGGGAGGAATAAACTACTTTAATAACATCACTAGAGTAGCACACGAGATATATTGTGATACAAAACACATTGCAATCATAAAGAGATATAAATAAGAACTTCACTATGCCATTCATAACGAGTGAATAAGTATTCTGTGAAATATAGCCTAAGAGACCCACACGGTGCACACACTGTCACCTTTACACACGTGGGACAAGGAGTCTCCGGAGATCACATAAGTAAAATCCACTTGACTAGCACAATGACATCTAGATTACAAGCATCATCATATGAATCTCAATCATGTAGGGCAGCTCATGAGATTATTGTATTGAAGCACATAGAAGAGAGATTAACCACATAGCTACCGGTACAGCCCCGAGCCTCGATGGAGAACTACTCTCTCCTCATGGGAGACAACAGCGTTGATGGAGATGGCGGTGGTGTCGATGGAGGAGCCTTCCGGGGGCACTTCCCCGTCCGGCGGCGTGCGGGACGAGAGACTCTGTCCCCCAGATCTTGGCTTCGCGATGGCGGCGGCTCTGGAAGGTTTCTCGTACCGTGGCTTTTCCGTATCGAGGTTTTAGGTCAGGGACCTTTATATAGGCGAAGAGGCGGAGTCGGAGGGTCGACGAGGCGACGACACAACAGGGGGGCGCGGCCCCCCTATGGCCGCGCCGGCCTACCATCTGGTGGGCCTGTGGCCCCCCTCTGGCGGCTCTCGGGTGTTCTGGAAGCTTCATGCAATCCTAAGATGCTGGGCGTTGATTTCGTCCGATTCCGAGAATATTTCCTTACTAGGATTTACGAAACCAAAAACAGCGAGAAAATAGCAAGCTGGCCCTTCGGCATCTCGTCAATAGGTTAGTTCCGGAAAACGCATAAATATGACATAAAGTATGCATAAAACATGTAGATATCATCAATAATGTGGCATGGAACATAAGAAATTATCGATACGTCGGAGACGTATCAGCATCCCCAAGCTTAGTTTCGCTCGTCCCGAGCGAGTAAGCGATAACAAAGATAATTTCTGGAGTGACATGCCATCATATTCTTGATCATACTATTGTAAGCATATGTAATGAATGCAGCGATCAAAACAATGGTAATGACATGAGTAAACAAATGAATCATATAGCAAAGACTTTTCATGAAAAGTACTTTCAAGACAAGCATCAATAAGTCTTGCATAAGAGTTAACTCATAAAGCAATAAATCAAAGTAAAGGTATTGAAGCAACACAAAGGAAGATTAAGTTTCAGCGGTTGCTTTCAACTTATAACATGTATATCTCATGGATATTGTCAATGTAAAGTAATATAACAAGTGCAATATGCAAGTATGTAGGAATCAATGCACAGTTCACACAAGTGTTTGCTTCTTGAGGTGGAGAGAGATAGGTGAACTGACTCAACATAAAAGTAAAAGAAAGGCCCTTCGCGAGAGGAAGCATTGATTGCTATATTTGTGCTAGAGCTTTGGTTTTGAAAACAAGAAACAATTTTGTCAACGGTAGTAATAAAGCATATGTGTTATGTAAATTATATCTTACAAGTTGCAAGCCTCATGCATAGTATACTAATAGTGCCCACACCTTGTCCTAATTAGCTCGGATTATCATCGCAATACACATGTTTCAACCAAGTGTCACAAAGGGGTACCTCTAAGCCGCCTGTACAAAGGTCTAAGGAGAAAGCTCGCATTGGATTTCTCGCTTTTGATTATTCTCAACTTAGACATCCATACAAGGGACAACATAGACAACAGATAATGGACTCCTCTTTAATGCATAAGCATTTAGCAACAATTAATGTTCTCATATGAGATTGAGGATATATGTCCAAAACTGAAACTTCCACCATGATTCATGGCTTTAGTTAGCGGCCCAATGTTCTTCTCTAACATTATGCATGCTGTAACCATTAAATGAGTGGTAAATCTCCCTTACTTCAGACAAGACGGACATGCATAGCAACTCACATGATATTCAACAAGGAGTAGTTGATGGCGTCCCCAGGAAACATGGTTACCGCACAACAAACAACTTAATAAGAGATAAAGTGCATAAGTACATATTCAATACCACAATAGTTTTTAAGCTATTTGTCCCATGAGCTATATATTGCAAAGGTAAAGGATAGAAATTTTAAAGGTAGCACTCAAGCAATTTACTTTGGAATGGTGGAGAAATACCATGTAGTAGGTAGGTATGGTGGACACAAATGGCATAGTGGTTGGCTCAAGGATTTTGGATGCATGAGAAGTATTCCCTCTCGATACAAGGCTTAGGCTAGCAAGGTTATTTGAAACAAACACAAGGATGAACCGGTGCAGCAAAACTCACATAACAGACACATTGTAAACATTATAAGACTCTACACCGTCTTCCTTGTTGTTCAAACTCAATACTAGAAATTATCTAGACTTTAGAGAGACCAAATATGCAAACCAAATTTTAGCAAGCTCTATGTATTTCTTCATTAATAGGTGCAAAGTATATGATGCAAGAGCTTAAACATGAGCACAACAATTGCCAAGTATCAAATTATTCAATACATTTTAGAATTACTACATGTAGCATTTCCCGATTCCAACCATATAACAAATTAACAAAGAAGATTCAACCTTCGCCATGAATACTATGAGTAAAGCCTAAGGACATATTTGTCCATATGCAACAGCGGAGCATGTCTCTCTCCCACACAATGAATGCTAGGATCCATTTTATTCAAACAAAAACAAAAACAAAAACAAACCGACGCTCCAAGCAAAGCACATAAGATGTGATGGAATAAAAATATAGTTTCGGGGGAGGAACTCGATAATGTTGTCGATGAAGAAGGGGATGCCTTGGGCATCCCCAAGCTTAGACGCTTGAGTCTTCTTAAAATATGCAGGGGTGAACCACCGGGGCATCCCCAAGCTTAGAGCTTTCACTCTCCTTGATCATATTGTATCATCTCCCTCTCTTGATCCTTGAAAACTTCCTCTACACCAAACTCAAAACAACTCATTAGAGGGTTAGTGCACAATAAAAATTCACATGTTCAGAGGTAACATAATCATTCTTAACACTTCTGGTCATTGCACAAAGCTACTGGACATTAATGAAACAAAGAAATTCATCCATCATAGCAAAAGAGGCAATGCGAAATAAAAGGCAGAATCTGTCAAAACAGAACAGTCCGTAAAGATGGATTTTATCGAGGCACCAGACTTGCTCAAATGAAAATGCCCAAATTTAATGAAAGTTGCGTACATATCTGAGGATCACGCACGTAAATTGGCACAATTTTCTGAGCTACCTACAGAGAGGCAGGTCGAAATTCGTGACAGCAAAGAAATCTGTTTCTGCGCAGTAATCCAAATCTAGTATGAACCTTACTATCAAAGACTTTACTTGGCACAAAAATGCAATAAAACTAAGATAAGGAAAGGTTGCTACAGTAGTAAAAACTTCCAAGACTCAAAATAAAAAAAACAAAATTACTGTAGTAAAATAAACACATGGGTTATCTCCTAAGAAGTTTTTTCTTTATAGCCATTAAGATGGGCTCAGCAGTTTTAATGATGCACTCGCAAGAAATAGTATTTGAAGCAAAAGAGAGTATCAAGAGGCAAATTCAAAACACATTTAAGCCTAACATGCTTCCTATGAAAAGGAATCTTGTAAATAAACAAATTCATGAAGCATGATGCAACAAGCATAGAAAGATAAAATAAGTGTAACTTCAAAATTTTCAGCATATAGAGAGGTGTTTTAGTAACATGAAAACTTCTACAACCATATTTTCCTCTCTCATAATAACTTTCAGTGACATCATGAACAAATTCAACAATGTAACTATCAAATGAAACATTCTTATCATGAGTCTCATGCATAAAATTATTATTACTCCCAACATAAGCATAGTCATTCTTATTAATTGTAGCGGGAGCAAATTCAACAAAGTGGCTATCATTATTATTCTCATCAAGTGTAGGAGGCATAGTATAATCATAATAAAATTTACTCTCCATAGTAGGTGGCACCAAAAGACCACTATCATTATAATCATCATAGATAGGAGGCATATCATAATCAACATAAACTTTCTCCTCAATACCCGGGAGGGCTAAAGAGATCATTTTCATCAAAACCGACCTCCCCAAGCTTAGCATTTTCCATAGCATTAGCAACAATGGTGTTCAAAGCATTCATATTAATAACATTCCCATTAGTATGCATATAAAGTTCCATGGGTTTTTAATTCTCTCTTCAAACACATCATGTCCTAATTCAAGATAAAGTTCATAAAGATCTCTCATATTTTTGTTGTTTTCCATTATGCCTAACTAGTGTAAACAAGAAACAAAAAGATTTAATTGCAGGATCTAAAGGAAATAGCTTCGAACACACACACAACGACGCCAGAAAAGTACTTTACCTGGGACCGGAGTATGAGTGCCTTTTACCTTTCCTCCCCGGCAACGGCGCCAGAAAAGTGCTTGATGTCTACGGGTGCTTCTATTCTTGTAGACAGTGTTGGGCCTCCAAGAGCGAGAGGTTTGTAGAACAGCAGCAAGTTTCCCTTAAGTGGATCACCCAAGGTTTATCGAACTCGGGGAGGAAGAGGTCAAAGATATCCCTCTCATGCAACCACTGCAACCACAAAGCAAGAAGTCTCTTGTGTCCCCAACACACCTAATAGGTGCACTAGTTCGGCGAAGAGATAGTGAAATACAGGTGGTATGAATAAATATAAGCAGTAGTAACGGCGTCAGAAAAGTGCTTGCTGGCGTGTGGTTGATGGTGGTAATATTGCAGGAAGTACAGATGCAGTAAAACAATAAACAAGCAGCGGTAGCAGTATTTAGGAACAAGGCCTAGGGATCATACTTTCACTAGTGGACACTCTCAACTTTGATCACTTAAAGAGAATAAATAAATAGATGCTAGACTCTACACTCTCTTGTTGGATGATGAACACCACTAACTGTGTAGGATTACACGAACCCTCAATGCCGGAGTTAACAAGCTCCACAATATTCGATGTTCATGTTTAAATAACCTTAGAGTGCATGAAAGATCAACATAACCAAACCAAGTACTAACATAGCATGCACACTGTCACCTTCACACTACGAAAGGAGGCATAGATCAATCATCATATGAATCTCAATCATGTAGGGCAGCTCATGAGATTATTGTATTGAAGCACATAGAAGAGAGATTAACCACATAGCTACCGGTACAGCCCCGAGCCTCGATGGAGAACTACTCCCTCCTCATGGGAGACAAGCAGCGTTGATGGAGATGGCGGTGGTGTCGATGGAGGAGCCTTCCGGGGCACTTCCCCATCCCGGCTGCGTGCCGGAACGAGACTCTGTCCCCCAGATCTTGGCTTCGCGATGGCGGCGGCTCTGGAAGGTTTCTCGTACCGTGGCTTTTCCGTATCGAGGTTTTAGGTCAGGGACCTTTATATAGGCGAAGAGGCGGAGTCAAAGGGTCGACGAGGCGACGACACAACAGGGGGGCGCGGCCCCCCCTATGGCCGCGCTGGCCTACCATCTGGTGGGCCTGTGGCCCCCCTCTGGCGGCTCTCGGGTGTTCTGGAAACTTCATGCAATCCTAAGATGCTGGGCGTTGATTTCGTCCGATTCCGAGAATATTTCCTTACTAGGATTTCTGAAACCAAAAACAACAGAAAACAACAACTGGCCCTTCGGCATCTCGTCAATAGGTTAGTTCCGGAAAACGCATAAATATGACATAAAGTATGCATAAAACATGTAGATATCATCAATAATGTGGCATGGAACATAAGAAATTATCGATACGTCGGAGACGTATCAGAGTACAAGCGGCAGCAGCGGCTCACCGCCAGCAGTGATGACCCCGAGGACTGTCCAGGGCTGCACGCGGCGTTCGCGGCGTCGCTGAATGGAAAGGACGCTTGGAGGGGCGACCTCGACGCGGTGATCGCCATGTCCATCTGCGACACCGGCAAGCCTCTCGTGGACCTCACCGACGATGGCGAGGCAGGACCAAGCGGCCTGGTGAAGGACGAGCCCATCGACGAGCACGACGAGCGCGTCAAGCAGGAGGTCTTCACCGACGACATGTACAACTTCCACCAGTATTGTGATGCCTCCGGTCGCCGCAACTACTTCTAGATTAGGGTTTAGTTTAAATTTAATCAAATCCCGAATCTATGTAATATATAGCAAGTTTGGATGAATTTAATCGATTCTCGCTCAAGTTTTAAATTTCCGATATTTTGTTTGGGGGACGCGACCGGGGAGCGACATCCGCCAAACGCAGCACGAACAAAACACGTCCCCCAAACGCTCGATTCGACGCCGTTTGGGAGACGGTTTGAGGACGCGACTAGAGATGCTCTAGTAACACAAAAAAGAAAAGAATACGCTGATAGAGCTTTTATCTAAACACTCATGCTACAAATTGTGATTGTCGGAGCAGCACAACACTACATCTTTTCGGTTTTCAATGCACCAAAGCTTTTTTTATGGAGAGGACCCAACTAGAAACATCACTGCTGCTTTTCGTTTCTTCATTTATTCTCCTCGCCAAATGAACAAGGGTCATCAATTGATTGACCAATTCCGCGACTACTTAAACCGAGATAGTCTGATCTTTTCTCATTGCCACCACGCACCCCCCTTCCCAAGCATCTGCAAACACATTCCAATGGCTTTCTTATGGCGGCCGCGTTTTCCTAGAATAAATAGGATCGGGAGGCAATGGGAACCTGCGTGTATGTGCATCACGGGGCACACGTGCATCTACGATAAGTGCTTCTCCTGCATGGATCTGTACCACGAGCAGTAGCGAGGTTCCCGGTAGGGCGAGGTTTGAAGCTCGCCCTACCTTGGCCAGCGATTTAAAATTCTGTACCCGTAGGTATCTACGTATCGATCGAAAGTTCAAGGATTATACTGGAATAGGCTACGTAATATAGATCCATGTTTGTTGGCTGTTTCTTGTTGGGCCGTGAGTCCTGGCTGGCCTCGCGAGCATAGCGCCAAGAACCACCTACGCTGCCATCGATCGATCGATCAAAACGGTAGTTTCAGTCTTTCAGAGAACCACAGACGCACGCAGCGATCGTCAAGGGAGCAGGCGACTGACATCTAGGTTTCAGGTGCCCGATCGAACGGAGCCAGAGCCAGGCCAGCCACGGCCAAGCAGGGAATTAGCAAACACCAGGGGCAACGCATCCGCGTATCAGGGGCAGCTGGCCGACGTACGACGGGACGACATAGGCACGTCGCTGGACAGTAGATTGAACTATTAAAGTTTTGGGGATGAACAAGAAAAGGAAGGGCCTAGTAAAGTGAGGCGATGGAAAATGTACATATATTGTTTTTAAACTTCCATATCTCGGTAGATCTCTGGTACATTATTATTTTCTGAATTTTCAACACTGGAGCTTGATTATCGGTAGTAGGTTCTACTTTCTATTTAAGTATGTTTCTATCACCATTGTACTATGTGCTTATGTTTAAGATCATATAAAATATTAATGTGTCGATACAATTTCAACTTTTTTGCATCAATCTTTTTTATGCTTTGAAAGTTTGCCGATCTCAATTTTTTTTTATCATTCGCCACTGCCACGGGGCACATGTGACATGTACATCTACGTACAATAAGTGCTTATCCTGCCATGGGCTCTGTTTGCACAAAAAGAACAACACCATACGAGTAGGCTGATACTTGGCGATTTACACAAAAATAACCCAAAAGTGGAAGAAAAGCACAGACTGACCCTCCGGCGAAACTATTTCACTCATCTAACCCTTTTGTGTGGCGCCCCTCCCACGGGCGCCACACATGTCCATGTGGCTCCCCTCCTGCCGGCGCCACTGTCCCAGCCGACGTGGCCCCCTCGCCGCTGAGCTGGTGCGCTCATCCGACGTGGCAGCATGTGTGGCGCCCCTCCCAACGGCGCCACACATGCACTTGGAATCCCTCAAAACATACTGTGAGACAAATCCTCTGGGACTTAGCCGTTTTGCGAGGCTCGATGTGTGGCGCCGATGCCACGGGCGCCACACCAGCCTGTGTGGCGCCGATGCCACGGGCGCCACACATAGAGGCTCGCGAAAACGGCTAAGGACTTATCGTCCGGAGCCCCTGGATGTTTTCGACCCAATAGTTCATATAAGTTGGCATGTGTGGCGCCGATGCCACGGGCGCCACACTAGCACTTGTGGCGCCAGTGGGAAGGGCGCCACACATGGACTTGTGTTGAAAACATGAAAAATCCTACCAAACTCCAACAGTTACGAGTACAACATTGGACACAACAAGTAGCAATTTCATGACATACACATATAACACTTCATAGGTCACATTGTAGCACGTAGATTCAAACAACAAGTAGCATTACAGACCATGGTTCGAAATGACATAGGGTTCACAAATCGATACTTATGAATATAGAGTTCACAACAACACGTAGCACACATCCTAGTAGCGTCCTCGACGTGCCGTCCTCGTGGGCTGCTTCCGGACGGCCATCCTCTTCGTCCGCTGCCTTGGCTGTTGTTGCTGTTGCTCCTGCTGCTCCTCCTGCTGCTCCTGCTCCTCCTCCTCCTCCTCCTCATCTGAAGAGAACGGCTCATCGTTCCTCATCCTCGACATAGCTGATCTCCGCGGCGGCCCGTCATCCTCCTCAGTGACAACCTTCTTTCCTCGGTTGACATAATCTTCCGGAGTGTACCGGTTTGGAGCCTTGCCCCTTGGCTTCAACTGGTAAGCTGACCGTGAGGCTTGCTTGGAGGTATGCTTTGGAAGTATGCCTTGACTCAGAATTAGGTCGTCCTCAGGAGGAATCTTCACAAACATGAACACATGAGATTACAAAAGTTGAAATTAGTAAGAACATGTTTGACAGCAACAAAATAGTCCATACCTGCGGTTCTTCGGAAGAGGAGGATGTAGGGATTTCGCCTTCGCGGCAACCTAGCAAGTTCGCTAACCGCCGCATCTTTCGTGCAGTGTTCTGCGTCATGGAACTCATGGTTACAAAGCCACCAGAACATAATAGTGTACATTCAAAGTTGGTGATCATACCTTAATGAAATTCCGCAACGGTCCGACAGGCTTTTCATCTCTGTGGCTCTGCTCCCACATAATCTCGCACTCCTCAGCTGTTTTTTGGATCTCCTCCCGCTGTGACAAACATAGCATACACAATTTAAGCGAGCACATGGCAATCTAGATGATGTACTAGTTAGTGAGACAATCCATTACCACGAAGTTCAGCTCGGAAGCAACAGAAGTCGATCTCCCTCTGCGAGCAAAAGTGTTGTGCTGGCTTTGCCCAACCTCATCGAACTGGATGGGGTCGTCCAAGATCTCCTCACGATACGCGCGCTTCACTAACTCGATACGCGTGTTCCGATGGAACCACTCGAGGTAGTTGTTGAAAGCGGTGAAGTCGTGAGGCACAATCTGCTCAGGGCCAGCATTCCGTGCCGCTTCCAAGCAATGTTGGAACGCTGCGATGTGGCCGCTATGATGGACTGGCCAATTTGTGATCTTCCTCTGCCGCTGCCTATCAAGCCTGCAAGAATCAACAAGTTAGTTTGTACCTCTTCTATCAAGAATCTTCCATCGCATGATTCCAGAAGTTTACCTATGAAGCGCCTTGTCCGTGTCTTGCCACATTGGTGGGCACTCTGATACAACCCAAACTGTCTCATCACTCTTTGCGGCTGGTGGTGTTCAACAAGCCACATGCATATGAGTGGGCAGCGCATACACCAGAACCGCGCCTCCTCCGTGCACTTGTGGTTGAGGTCAGCCATCCCCGCGCCAATATGGTAGTAGCTACCATATGGCTCCCATTCCACCTGCAGCATACGAATATTTAGAACATGCCAGTAGAATCAATCAAAACTAGGATTGCAACTCCGCAGGTGATCGGTTACCTGCTCGGCGGTAAGAGTGTCCAACTCCGCAGTGTACTGCTCGTACATGACCATTGGATCGCTCGTCATCTCCGAGACATTGTCCCAAAGGTATGCCCAAGTGGGCTCCCGATCAGGAAAGTGAGGGTGATGAGGCCATGGCCTCTCGGTGAGTACCCTGGGACGCCCAACTGATAGGCGGTCCCAGCTCCATACGGAAAGTAGGAGCATGCATCCACCAATACCGCCGCTCCCGGTCCTGCTCCCGAGTCCCGCGACAAGCTTCGTCCAACTGCGTACATAAGATATTTGGTTACTACTTTGTCTAGCACACTACTATAGGAAAATAGTACATAGAACAAATCATCACCTGCCGGTAGAGGTAGGCAAGTGCCGCTGTTCCCCAACTCCACCGGTCATCCAACACCGTAAGCGCCTTCAGCCAACACCAATGGGCCAGCTTCCCCCCACTGTCAGGAAAGAGAGTCCTCGAAATCATGTACCATAAGTACACGCGGGCGTACGTCCTCCGAGTGTCCTCGTTGGCCTCTTCCGGGCATTCTCCAAAGTTAGTCCTGATCCATTCGAAAGACGCGCCGGCGGGAACTCTCTTCTTTGGTTCTGTTGGCAGCGGAGGAGCCCTGCCAATAAGCGCCTCCATCTGCTGGCGCCACCCATCAGAAGCTGTGTTCATACACAGTGGCTCGCCCTGAATAGGTAGTGCAAGGATCATGGAAACATCCTGGAGAGTAGGGGCCATCTCGCCGGCCCTCAAGTGGAAGGTGTGAGTCTCCGGCCTCCACTCGGTCGACAA
Source organism: Lolium rigidum (assembly GCF_022539505.1). NCBI lineage: Eukaryota > Viridiplantae > Streptophyta > Magnoliopsida > Poales > Poaceae > Lolium > Lolium rigidum. The sequence goes on from NC_061513.1 coordinate 314,466,605, forward strand.
GGGCGGTGAGTGCCGAGGGGTTCATGTGTGGCCCCCCACGGCTTACAAGGGATATGAACGGCATAAGACCGGTAGGCCGGATGAACTCCGTGTACCTCCCGTCATACGGTATATCCGCTGTGCCATGGTAACGAATCTTCAAAGGGTGAAGATCTGTTCCCCTCTCCGTCATATGAACAGCCCGGTGCATCCTGTCGTACTCTTCATCCAGAAGCCACACCATCCTACATGTTTACACAACCATATTATGAGTCATTCCACTAACAAAAATGAGCAACACATACATGAGAATATATCTAACTTTCGAATCACCTATACATCACACATACATGAGAGTTCATATCCAAATACATCACACATATGAATTTCGTAAGACATACCATTCCTAGGCACATAATAGACATATGTAAGACAATAGAATGCATTTGCTAAGCTCCAATTTTTCCTTTCACCATATACATACATAAGGTTCCATACATACACACATACATCAAATACATACATATACATTCATATCTAGGGATAGAACACCATATGAGTTATTCCTTCACATACACATTCATGAAATTTGATGCCTATGGTTCCTCCACAAATCTAGGATACATACATATCTAGGGTTCCTTCAAACATCTTTGGATACAATGCATACAATCTAGCAAAATTTAACATCTATGGTTCAAACACATGCATACAATCTATGGTTCCAACAAATCTATGGTTCAAACACATGCATACAAATCTATGGTTCAAACACAACCCAAATTTCCAATCTAGGATGAATCGAAGGGAACGAATTAAACTGGAGCAAATCTTGGATGAATCGAAGGGGAACGAAGGGGAATACCTTGAGGATTGTATGGGGATGGATTTGGCCGGCCAGATCTGTCCAATCCGTGGAGGATTTGGTGGGGGGCGGCGGAGAGGCGGACGGCGGCGGCGGTTGGAGGAGAGAAAGAGAGGAGAGAAAGAAGAGAAAGAGAGGGTCGGGCTGGGGGCGGGCGCGGGCGCCACACTTAAGTGGATGTGTGGCGCCCGTGGCATCGGCGCCACACATCGAGCCTCGCAAAACGGCTAAGTCCCAGAGGATTTGTCTCACAGTATGTTTTGGGGGATTCCAAGTGCATGTGTGGCGCCGTTGGGAGGGGCGCCACACATGCTGCCACGTCGGATGGGCGCACCAGCTCAGCGGCGAGGGGGCCACGTCGGCTGGGACAGTGGCGCCGGCAGGAGGGGAGCCACATGGGCATGTGTGGCGCCCGTGGGAGGGACGCCACACAAAAGGGTTAGATTGGTGAAATAGTTTCGCCGGAGGGTTAGTCTGTGTTTTTCTTCCACTTTTGGGTTATTTTTGTGTAAATCACCCTGATACTTAGTGTGGGGCTATGGGATGTGTACTCCGCTATTAAGTAGCTAGTGGCAGCCAATGGAGCTGTTTGCGTAGACATCACGTTCACTTGTGTTCTTCTGGGACATCTACTCGTGGTACATGCAGCCGTATATGTTCCTCATATTTGGGTGAGCACATAGTTTTGGTGGTCTATAAAATTGGGCGAGTTGCAAATAAATTGTGCGCATAAAAAATTGTACCGTTAAAAATAAATAGAAAATGTACTATTTTAAGTGGAAAATTGCGAGCTTAATTTTTCTCTCCATATATCGAAGATAGATACACATAGAGCCTATTTTCCCTAAACATATAGCCTAGCTATCCATATTATTAAAGAAAGTTTGTCCGCGCTTGTCCTTCTATCAACCAATATGTTGGTTCATGCGAAAGCAAAATATGGTGTTGCCACCCGGTGGCAATGCCCTCTCACTGGCTGCCGTCCGATCCAACTTAGAGATTCTCACTTGCAAATCAATTATCTCCTGTCATGCTGCTAATTACCTACACAACCTGCAAAACCACTGCCCGGACTGCAGCTATGGCAGTGTCACTACAAGAAAAAATGCATGTAAAGACGCCTAATTTGGACGCTAGAGACGCTTTATTTCATCTCTACAGTGTTGTAAAGACGCTATTACAAAGCATCATAGAAGCGTCTTCTAGTGCACCCTCTCAAATACCGTAAAGATGCATTGTAAGTTTCTATAAAATAAAATGAGACGGCTTCAAAAGCGTGTCTAGGCGAATGAGACGCCTTCAAATGCGTGTCTAGGCTAATAGAGTCGCTTGAAAGATGACTAATAGAACGTCTCAACCAACATTTAGTCGCTTTGTTGCGTCCTTGAATGAAGATGTTTTTGTTGTAAAATAGATAATTATATCTTCGGTTCACACCATATGGCGAGCATCAAATTCCAGCCATCACAAAACGGATGACAATACAAATACTAAGTGCATTGCAGAAAACATATTAGTATATTATTTGATTGCAATGTAGTTTACAAGAGGAATGTACATCCTTCTGAATATTTTCATACACGAATGTATCAGTCCTACAATCTCCGTATGTAACTCGCTAAGTAATGAGAATTTATCTAGTATTAGATCTCGAAATCATCTACTCTGCTTCTCCAAACTTTGTTTAGTCTCCATACCATGCCGCTTTGAAAATCATCGCAAGAAATAACCTGCAGAAGGACAAATACACGACCAAAAGTTGATTACTAAGCTATTAATAAGCAATGGTCATAGAGCAAATACTGTGTGCATCTGCACAGATATTTCTTCTCCAAATTTGTTTGCGCTCTATACTGTGCCACTTGAAAATCTACGCAAGAAAAGAACCAGCTGCAAAGGAGCAGATACAAGACAAAAAAGTGATTAGTAAACATTAATAAGCAATTTATAATCTGCTTATATATGATCATAGAGCAAATATTGTCTGCATCTGCAAAAAAATTATTCTTGAGTTCCAGTCCGACTGAAGACATATCCTCCGAGCATCAGAATTACTGGTAAACAACCCGAATTACTGGTAAACAACCCTGTTACAGATGAAGAAAGTTTGGTGCATGCATTTAATATAATGGTTTGGCTCGTGTATTACTTTCGTGCAACAACAGTATACCCAGGATCGGTAGGCACATACAATAATGTAAAACAAATGCACTAATTAATCAACATCATTTGAAGAATAGCTTCATAGATATTAGAGCATCTCCAGTCGCGTCTCCCAAACCGTCCCCTAAACGGCGCCGGATTGAGCGTTTGGGGACGTGTTTTATTCGCGACGCGGCTAGGGAGCGACGTCCCCCAAACGCTGCCCCCAATCAGAAATTCAAATAGTTTGAATTCAAAAGAGATCATTCCCGCCGAAGTCGTCGCGATTAAAGTAGCGGAGATCAAAGTACTAGACGCGCGATCATATTACACACCAGAGTAGCGGTGGTGCAAGCTAAATTAGAGACCGTAGAAGAAGGGGTTGGGCGACGCGGACGTATCCTGACTCGACGTAGGCCCGTCGATCACGATGAAATCGTCGTGATCTGCCCGGTGTGCATGCTCCGTCGCCGACGCCGAGGCAGAAGCCGACGCAGACGTACTAGCAGATGTTATCGTAGACGCGTCTGCCGGCTCTTGCTCCGGGGTTGGGGTTGCTGCCGCTGCCTGGGCCGCCGCCTAGGCTGCCGCCTCGTACGCCGCCTCGGCCACCCCCATTTTGGCTTCGATGTCGTCAAGGATCTGGCCTTTGAAGAAGTTGTGCGCCACCCGCGTCTGGGGAGACATTCCTTCTATCGACGCTCTCTCAGCAGGGACATGTCGTCCTTGCGTTTCTTGAGCTCCATCTTCTTCTCTTGCCTCTTGAGCAGCGCTGCCTACCTTTCATCGGCCTTTTTGTCGCGGGATAGCAAGGTCGAGGAGACCTCGACGAGGCATTGCATGATCGATGCCTACGTCTTCTTGGACGCCGAAGCGTCGGCCAAGGCGGCTTTGGCAACCCTGTTGCCGATAAGACGTCATGCCGATGTTGCCACCGGCGCATCCAGATCAATGGCATCTTTCCCGTTCGACAAGGAAAGGCCCGTCAACTGTCATTTGGGTTTTTTTTAGCTTGCTATAGCAATGCATCAGCGCGAATGACTTATTCCCTTCCGAGTACTTCCGGTACATATCCATGGTCTTGTCGAACTAACAACAGGAAACACAATCACAGATCATCGAACAAAATGTAGGCGCTACATATTAGCTAAGAAAGATCGTACCACACCGCTGACGTCGCTGCCGCTGTCGCTCCTGGTCTCACCCTCGTTATAGTACACATGGAACGAGTTCACCGACGCCTGGATGATGACCCATCGCGTCGGCATTGCCTTTTGGCTCCTCTTCATTGTCACTTTGTTGTAGTCGCTGTTGATTTGGTTGCGCTCATCGAATTCGGCCTTGATCCTCGCCCAATACTTTCTGTACTTTTACTCGCGCCGATGGAGTCATGGCTCACCATCGACCACGACTCGCAGAGACATTGATCCTCCAGAGGTGTCCACTTGGGGCCTCGTGTGCCCGACGCCTTCTTCTTCTTCTTCTTCTTCTTCTTCTTCTTCTTCTTCTTCCTCACGCCATCCGCGTCAACCTCCACGAGATCATCGACATCCTCACCGACACCCTCGTCTTCCTCTTCGTCGCCGCCCTCTTCGTCCTCCTCGTCGTCGTCGTCCTCCACCCCCTCTCCCTCCTCCTTGTCCTCCTCCTCCTCAGCACCGGCACCGTCGAGTTCGAGCGGGCCCCTGTGGCCAGTGAACGGGGCGCCGTCCGCACCGGGTCCTGGCCCACGCTGGGGCGCTTGCTCGTACGCCGGGGAGTAGAAGACGGAGTTGGGGTTGCAGCCGCCATGCGGCAGCGTACCCTGGTAGTGCGGCGACAAGTTAGGCGTCACGCACCCGGGAGTGGCGGAGGGGCCGTCGTTGTAGAACCCGGATGTCGACGGAGAGACCACTCCCAGAAGGTACACCGGCGCCGATGTACTCCATGGGCTCGTGTTGCTGGTAGCCATACACCCGGCCAGCGCGTGCTGGTGCGTGCGCGCCGCCAACGCCTTCTTCTACTGCTGCACCGCCCTCCATCCTTTCCGCTCCGTCGTCGACATCTTCCGGCGTAGACAGTCTTGATGCCACTGATCATCCGTCCAGACTTCTGACTTCTTCTTCGGAGCCGACACCTTCCGTGGCTTCGCGAAGGGCGCCTTCGCCCCTTTCGTCTCATTGCCCGGCGGCTTCTTGGCCGCTTTCTTGGCCATTTTTTGGGGGCTATCGGCGGCGCCATGGATGGGGAGAGGGTAGCGGTGGCGGGAGGAACAAAGTAGCGACGTCGGGAGGGACACATGAATCGGCGGGATAGGTCAAATGTGTTGGGGCGACAGAAATGCACGGCGGAAGAGGCGCGATGTGGCGGAAGAGGCGCGATAGTATATACCTTTAATATTTTTAAAATGGTCCTGAGTAAGCCTAGGAAGTGGGTGAAAGGAGGGGATTTACCATTTTAAAAATTAGCATCACTATAAAGTGTTTTTTCAATACGAATCCAACGATATAAATTAGGTATAATATAATTAAGATTTTGTTGCTCATTTTTCGGTTACATTTTGTCTTAAAATACGCATGCATCTTATTCATCGAAACAAAGATAGTAATAGGTACGTACTATGTTATTAGTATATCAATCTATTGAGCACTAATTACCACTTGCATCGAGAGTTAGAGCATCCCTAGCCGTCTCCCCGACGAGGCCTCCAGGACGCATTTTTTTCATCCGGATGGATGAAAACGGCCCAGTTCCGCGCCCGGTTTATCGTTTTCGTCCGGATTAGGCCTTTCATCCGTCCGGAGAGCCCAGACCATCCCCGCCCCCCCCCGGGTGCGATCGGGGACTTCGAACGAGAGAAAAGCGGGACAGGCCCGCTCTGTCGGTGAGAGAACAGAGGAACCCCACCACTTTGTCGATGCAAATCCCTCCTCCCCTCCCGTTGCTCTGTCGCCGCCGGCACCACCCCTCGCCAATCCACCGGCCGGTTGCCTTGATAACCCACAAGTATAGGGGATCGCAACAGTCTTCGAGGGAAGTAAAACCCAAATTTATTGATTCGACACAAGGGGAGGTAAAGAATACTTATAAGCCTTAACAACTGAGTTGTCAATTCAGCTGCACTTGGAAAAGCACTAGTAACAGGGGTGATGTGAAAGCAGCGATAATATGAGAGCAGAAATAACGGTAACACAGCAGCCAGTAATAGTAACATAGAGGCAATGGCACCAGAAAATAGTTGATACTACTTCCAATGACATATAGAACGAGTATATGATGATGAGAGATGGACCGGGGTTCCCAGCTATCTACACTAGAGGTAACTCTCCAATAACAAGTGTTGGGTGAACAAATTACGGTTGGGCAATTGATAGGATTGAAATAGCATTAAGACAGAACATCAAGATTATTAATCATGTAGGCATGTTTTCCATATATAGTCATACATGCTCGAAATGAGAAACTTGTATAACATCTTTTGTCCTACCAGCCGGTGGCAGCCGGGCCTCAAGGAAATCTCTTGGCAATTAAGGTACTCCTTTTAATAGAGCACCGGAGCAAAGCATTAACACTTGGTGAAAACATGTGATCCTCATACCTACGCCTTCCCTCCGGTTATCCCGATTCGCTGTCACTCCGGGGCCTCGGGTTCGGACATAGACATGTGCAAACAACTTGTAGATACAATCTAAGCAATAAGTATAGAGCTTAAATCTAAGATCATGCCACTCGGGCCCTAGTGACAAGCATTAAACACAACAAGATTGCAGCAACAATAACTTCACAAACTTTATAGATAGACTAATCATAATGTAACAATCCATCGGATCCCAACAAACACAACACCGATTACATCAGATGGATCTCAATCATGTAAGGCAGCTCATGAGATCATTGTATTGAAGTACATGGGAGAGAGAGTACCAACTAGCTACAGCTAGAACCCGTAGTCCATGGGGGAACTACTCACGGAGCATGATGGTGGTGGTGGAGTCGATGGAGATGGCTTCCGGGGGCACTTACCCGTCTCGGCGGCGTGCCGGAACAGAGATTCTGTCCCCCGAATTGGAGTTTCGCAATGGCGGCGGCGCCCGCAGGTCTTTTGCGGGTTTCGTCAATTGGTATCGAGGTTTTAGGTCGCGAGGGTCTTATAGGCGAAG
>NC_061513.1:314473829-314552794 GCF_022539505.1 Lolium rigidum
GGTTAAAGAACGACTTCCACACAACATATGTCCATAAATCATATCATATCACATATGAATCAGCACGTGATGTTAATCCTTTTATGCATCTTATTTTGCTTAGAACGCGACGGTAGCATTATAAGATGATCCCTCACATTAATATCAAGATAATAAAGTGTTCTCCCCTCGTATGCACCGTTGTAACAGTTCGTCGTTTCAAAGCATCTCGTGATGATCGGATGTGATAGATTCAACGATTCACATACAACGGGTGTAAGCCATGTTGCACACGCGGAATACTTGGGTTTGCTTGACGAGCCTAGCATGTACAGACATGGCCTCTGGACAACGGAAACCGAAAGGTTGAACACGAGTCATATGGATGATATGATCAACATGTTGATGTTCACCATTGAAGCTACATCATCTCACGTGATGATCGGTTTTGGTGTAGTGGATTTGGATCGTGTACCACTTAACAACTATGAGGGATGTTGTATTAAGTGGGAGTTCATTAGTAATTAGATTAAAACATGAACTAATTATCATAAACATAGTCCGAGTAGTATTTTGAATTAATTTTGTAGTATTGGCATCCGTTTACTACTATGCGCTAGTCTTATAATTGAGATAGAAATACCGTTAAAATCTGACAAGAAACTTTACGGATTGGTACCGTATTGTTAAAGAATCAAGAATTGATTAAGTCCTATTGCAAACTTTTAGTAAACCTCACATTGTTGATTCAAAGAGCTATGGTTTCAATTAGTACCTAAAGTTATCTTGTCTCCGTGAAACTTGAAGTTCAAATCTGTTTGAAAAGTAAGGAGCTGAAAATTTAGTTTTCATAAATAATCAAGGTACGAGATATATGTGATATCTAAGACCTTATTGCAAGATGATAGAATATAAATTTGGTGAGACTACATAAACTCATAAGTTTTATGGGAATGTACGAAGGTTGAAGACGCAAGGCGTCCCAATCCTCCAACTATTGGGGCACTAACGATATTCGCATATCCATGAAGTGATTGTCCTTAGTATGCACCGTTGCTAAGACTCGTCGTTTCGAAGCATCACGTGATGATCGGGTGTTATAGATTCTACGTGTGCTTCCAACGGGTGCAAGCCAGATTTGCATATGCGAATACTAAGGTTTAAACTTTATGAGCCTAGCATGTACGTACATGGTCTCGTAAAGTTATCATGAATTGATGGATAAAATTATGAGTGAAATTGTTCATCATATTACAAAGTTACTAATAGTGAAATCTGAAACACTTGTCATATGATGATCAACTTCAAAGTAAGAACCTCAAGGTTATTGGTATTTGACCAACAAACCTAGAAGTTATTGATGTTGAAATGTTTTTCTGAATAATGAGGAAAGCTAAAAGAGAAACCGCAAAAGATATTTTGGCAAAAGAAAAGAAAAGACTAGAAAGTCTAGCTCAGGTGTATATAAATGATATACATGTTATGGTTGTATTCCTAGTTAAGTTACACAATGAAATTCTTGGGTATTAGTACCATATTGGTTGGTATGAAGTGTCATACAAAACAACGCAATACAAGAATACAATGGCCTAAGTGACTGACAAGGAATATGATAGGAATGCACGTCTGGAACAAAATAAAGTGTTATTATGTTCGTCGTTGGCATTCTATCTAGCCCTTAGAATTTATAATAAAGAACTTAATAATTGTTATTTTGCTCTGGTCAAATGAAAACAATGAGTTGTTCAAATTATGACATTACTCCATGTACGATGGATAAGTTATTATAAATCTTAATGGTGAAACATACATACATAACACTGACGCTAAAATGCCATAAGGCAAATGATTTGAATTCCACTTATTTGTGGAACCGCAATTTAAGTCATGTTAGAAAGGATCGCATGAAGGAACTCCATGCAAATGGATTTTTGGAGTCATTTGATTTTTGAATCATTTAGCGCTTGCAAATCTTTTCTAAAGAGAATGATTAAAATACCGTTCATAGGCCAAAAGTAGAACGGACAACTAACTTAGTGGAAAAATACATGATGATGTATGTGGTTCACTGGGCATAGTTGTGTGCGGGAGATTCTTCTACTTCATGAAAACTTTCAACAATGAATTGAGTATATATATGTGGATATATTCAAAAAGGAAGAAGTTTTGAAACATTTGAATGGATTCAAATAAATTTCAGTATGAAGTGGAAATCATCGTAATAGAAATCAAATATCTATGATTGGATCATGGTGGAAATATTTGAATTATGAGTTTTAGCGAAACTTCTAAGAGAGTTATGAAATTGTTTTACAACTTACGTTTCTTGGAGTATCATAGTGATGATGAAGTATCCAAGAGATATATCCAAATTTTGTTGGATCAATGATGAGATAAAATATTGATGCCATTATATTTTTGTGGATTATGCTTTAGTGACTACCGCTTTTACACCGAATAGAGCATCATCATGATCCGTTGAAATGACACCATACAAGTTATGGCATGGGTATAAACCCTAATAGTCAACCAAAATCGGATGAATGTCTTTGTTGGTTATCCCGTGAGATTTAATTGGGAATTCTTCCCACGAGACAAAGACAAAAGTGTTTGTCAATGTTTCTTATTTCCGAGAAATTGTTTCGAGTGAAGTATTTGAGTGGGAGGACATTATAATTTGATAAGGTTTATGAACCTGAGCATAATGATCAGAGTAGCGCAGCATCGGAATTGGTTTCGGAAGCAGCCACGACGATCATGGCTCTCATGACTACAAAGTGTTTTAGCCATGGAGATCGAAGTACATATTGAACCTTGTAGGTATGGTTTACTTTGTGATCAAATAAATAATTTGTGGACAAAGGATTGATTTTGAACAATGATAAACCAACTACAAACAAAGAAGTTATGATGGGCCCTGACTCGTTAAAATGGCTATACGCCATGAAATCCAAGATAGATGAATACTTTTTGAAAGTAAATAGATCTATAAAATTGATGGACTTGGATGAAATATCCTTGAAGAAGCTTGACTTGTCGAAAAGTTGTTTACGACAAAGTTCAAAGAATTGACTACGACAAGATTAGATCTTCCGTAGCAATGCTTAAAGTCTATATGGATTATTCTAGTAATCACTACATATTTCCTTTATGAAGATATGTTAGTAGGATGGCAAAATACATTACTTATCAGAAGTGTGTATTAAAGGTGTATACAAGATACAACCAAGAGTTTTGCTGGTCCGTGGTATATTAGATAGGTATACAAACTTCAACTTGATGAAGTAAGTATCGCGGAGTTTGAATCTTCACCAGATGAAATAGTCAAAGAGTTTTTGATTTCATCAGAAATGATGAAGAGGCTTGCATTTGCAAGAAATTAAGTGGGAGCGCTAAGACACATTTATAATACTTTATGTAGGTGACATATAGTTGGTTATAAATGATGTAATTATATACTTGATTAAAGGATATGGACTGAAACAAATTTAGTGTCAAGATCTATGAAGATAGATTGAAACACATAAATAAGTTTAAGTCAAAGTACATATGATGGATATTGAAGTAGTTCAATATAGAAATATTAAGAAAATGTTCTTGTCATGTGAAGGTTTAACAAGACTTGAGTGTATCTCGACACTCGATGAGTAAAAACACATGAGTGATTTTAGATCACGAATAAAATGTACACAATCAGATATAATGTGCTATAAAGTGTTATGAGCATATACCGAATGATTCATATGATGATCATTGGACGATAAGTAAGAATATCCTTGAGTACTTTAGAAGAACTAAGGATATATATATATATTTGTATGAAGAAATGACAAACAAATCGCCGTAAGGTGTTACACCGATATTGGTTTTGTCACATATAAAATATAATTTCAATCTCAAATTAGACTAAGTGTTGTTTAAAAGGTAGCATAATGAGCTAGAAGTTGTCTATGCTAGATTTAGAAGAGTTCTAAATATTGTGACGGATTCTACAAAAGAAGGCGAGTATGTCATTGTTTTGACAATGACAAAGGATGTTAAGTCAAGAGGTTCTTTGAGAACATGGTGTAGTTCCGACGGAATCGGAACTTTGAAGCTATATTGTGTATGACAATATTAGTGACATATTTCAGACCGCGGAATTAAGGTTCCACCAGAAGACCAAACATATTTAATGCCGACTCATTTGGAAATGAGTGATGCGTTGAGACGCAAATGAATTACAAAATACATACGTTTTTGAGCGTGTCAGATCCGTTGACTAAAAACCTCTCCCGTGAGCAATACATGATAAAACACCGAAGGCCAAGGTGTTATATCTTTACAAATGTAAACTAGATTATTGACTCTAGTGCAAGTGGGAGACTCGAAGGAGATATGCCCTAGAGGCAATAATAAAGTGGTTATTATTTATATCTTTATGTTTATGATAAATGTTTATATATCATGCTAGAATTGTATTAACCGAAACATTAGTACATGTGTGATATGTAGACAAACAAGAAGTCCCTAGTATGCCTCTTAAACTAGCTTGTTGATTAATGGATGATTAGTTTCATAATCATGAACATTGGATGTTATTAATAACAAGGTTATGTCATTGTGTGAATGATATAATGGACACACCCAATTAAGCGTAGCATAAGATCTCGTCATTAAGTTATTTGCTATAAGCTTTCGATACATAGTTACCTAGTCCTTATGACCATGAGATCATGTAAATCACTTATACCGGAAAGGTACTTTGATTACACCAAACACCACTGCGTAAATGGGTGGCTATAAAGGTGGGATTAAGTATCCGGAAAGTATGAGTTGAGGCATATGGATCAACAAGGGGATTTGTCCATCCCGATGACCGATAGATATACTTCGGGCCCTCTCGGTGGAATGTCGTCTAATGTCTTGCAAGCATATGAATGAGTTCATAAGAGACCACATACCACGGTACGAGTAAAGAGTACTTGTCAGGAGACGAGGTTGAACAAGGTATAGAGTGATACCGAAGATCAAACCTTGGACAAGTAAAATATCGCGAGACAAAGGGAATTGGTAATATATGTGTATGGTTCATTCGATCACTAAAGTCATCGTTGAATATGTGGGAGCCATTATGGATCTCCGGATCCCGCTATTGGTTATTGGTCGGAGTGAGTACTCAACCATGTCCGCATAGTTCTCGAACCGTAGGGTGACACACTTAAAGTTGGATGTTGAAATGGTAGCACTTGAATTATGGAATGGAGTTCGAATATTTGTTCGGAGTCCCGGATGAGATCCCGACATCACGAGGAGTTCCGAATGGTCCGGAGAATAAGATTCATATATAGGATGTCATTTTATGTGAAATAAAATGTCGCGGAAGGTTCTATGGAAGGTTCTAGAAGGTTCTAGAAAAGTCCGGAAGAAACCACCAAGGAAGGTGGAGTCCACAAGGGACTCCACCTCCATGGCCGGCCAGCCCTAGATGGGGTGGAGTCCCAAGTGGACTCCACCATAGGGGCCGGCCACCCCCACATGGGAGGTGGGAATCCCACCTTTGGGTGGGAGTCCTAGTTGGGCTAGGTTTCCCCTCCTATGGAAGGTTTTGGTTTCGGGTCTTATTCGAAGACTTGGACACCAACACTTGGGATCCACCTATATAATGAGGGGCCAAGGGAGGGGGCCGGCCACCCCAAGACCACAAGCTGGCCGCCCCCATAGAGTGGCCGGCCACCCTCCCAAACCCTAGCCAAGCTCCTCTCCTCCATATTGCCCGCATAGCTTAGCGAAGCTCCGCCGGACTTCTTCACCGCCACCGACACCACGCCGTCGTGCCGTCGGATTCAAGAGGAGCTACTACTTCCGCTGCCCGCCGGAACGGGGAGGTGGACATCGTCTTCATCAACAACCGAACGTGTGACCGAGTACGGAGGTGCCGCCCGTTCGTGGCACCGGAACCGATCGTGATCAAGATCTTCTACACGCTTTTGCAAGCGGCAAGTGATCGTCTACCGCAGCAATAAGAGCCTACTCTTATAGGCTTTGGAATCTCTTCAAGGGTTAGTCTTGATCATCCCCTCGTTGCTCCCATCTTCTAGATTGCATCTTGGCTTGGATTGCGTGTTCGCGGTAGGAAAATTTTTGTTTTCTATGCAACGTTATCCTACAAGGCCGGCCTGACCGGACAGGCCACCGGCCTCCTCAGCGCCTGGGCCGGTCGGCCGGCTGGGCCGCCGGCTGGGCAACTTTCTCTGCCCGTTTCTCTTCCCTTTCTCTTGTCTTTTTCCCCCCAACGGTTTTATTTGCTCCTAGACTATAAATAGCCCTTCTTCCACCTTGAGCACTAACTTCTTCCCCTTTCTCTCACCTCCATTGTTGCATTTGAAGAAGTTGCTCTCTCTCTTGTTCCCCCCCATGATTCTTGCTCATATTTGAGGATTTGAGAGAGGAGATCTAGATCTACACTTCCACCAAACCATTTCTTCTCTAAGTGAGGGAATCTCTTGGGATCTAGATCTTGGAGTGTTTAGTTGACTTTCCCCTTGTTCTTCCTCTCCAATCTCATCCTAGCATTCGTTGCTTTGGTGGGATTTGAGTGTGAAGGACTTGAACACCTCCGGTGTTCTTGCTTTGCATCATTGCATAGTGTTGAGCTCTCCACCACGATTTGTTCGAGTGAGAGACCGTGAGCTTGTTACTCTTGGAGGGAAACCTCCTAGTTGGCTTGGCGGTTGGTGCTCCGGTGATCTCTTCAAGAAGATTGTGAAGAGGCCCGGGCTTCTCCTTCGTGGAGCTTGTGAAGTGGTTGTGGAGCTTGCCATCTCCGGAGCGGAGGAAAAGCTAACCATAAGGAAAGGGCCATTATCCTTCGTGGGTGTGGTTCGGAGAATAGGGTGAGCCTTCGTGGCGCGGGGAATCCTTCGTGGGACCTCCACTCCTCCAAACGTGACGTACCTTGTTGCAAAGCAAGGGAACACGGGAATACATCCTCGTCTCCGCGTGCTTCGGTTATTTCTATACCCGAGCTCTCTTTCCTTGTGATAGCCATCGTGCTTGAAGTACATATATCTTGCTATCACTTGTGCTATATATATCTTGTGCCTATCTTGCTTAGCTCTAGTTGCTATTGTTACACTTAGTTGAGCTTAGCATATTTAGGGTTTGTGCTTGTAAACTAAACGATAGTTTAATTCCGCATTCTTACAAGACAAATCCGCAAGAGTTTGTAATTGCCTATTCACCCCCCCCCCTCTAGGCGACATCTCGATCTTTCAGTTGGTTAGATCGACCCTCTCGTCAATGCCTATATTCGCCATGATGTCCCTTGACCTCCCGGTTAAGACTTTGGTAGCGATTGAGAAAATTATCAGGGGTTTCCTTTGGAAGGGAAGGAAGGATGTCAAGGGTGGCCACTGCTTAGTGGCGTGGAACAAAGTCTGTACACCTAAGGAGTGGGGTGGCCTTGGCATACCCAACCTCAGGATGTTGAATCTGGCCCTGCGGGCTAGATGGCTGTGGTTGCAGCGAGTTGACAACACCAGGCCGTGGAATGAGTTCAACATCCAGGTTCCCCCGATGGTTCGGCAGGTCTTTGAAGGGGCAACCTACTCCGTGATCGGGGACGGGAGGTCTACATTCTTCTGGACTGATAAGTGGTTACCCGAAGGACGGTTGCGGGACATTGCACCGAATTTGTTTGCGGCTGTGCCCAAGCGTGCACTTAGGCTGCGGAGAGTACATGACGGATTGTTGGGAGGATGGTTGGACGACATTGGCCCGGATCTCCAGGCGCCAGCACTCCGAGAGCTGTTTCAAGTGGCGGACCGCCTAGCAGATGTTGCCCTATCAGAGGGTGTGGAGGACAGCTTCCGATGGGGTTGGGACAACAGTTACTCCTACACAGCACGGTCATGCTATCGTGCGATGTTTGGCGCCAGGATAGAGATGGCCGGAGCCTTGCAGATTTGGCGTTCTCGAGCCCCGCCGAACTGCAGAGTTTTCCTCTGGTTGGCTGCAAGAAACAGATGTTGGACAGCTGACAGACTGGGCAGACGGGGCCTTCCGCATCCGGCTGCATGCCCCTTCTGTGACCAGGCAGAGGAGTCCATAGATCATCTCCTAGTGGGATGCGTCTTGGCGCGAGAGGTCTGGGCTGCTTGCCTGCGCTGGTGGGGAAAACTTGGGTGGATGCCACAAGCAGACACGAGCTTTATCCCCTGGTTGCAAAGCAAGCGTGGTGGCCTGGGGAAGGACCGAGATCTGTGGACGGGGATCGCGCTTGTTTGCTGGTGTCTCTGGCGCCACAGAAACGACGTGGTCTTCGAAGGTGCTTCCCCCTCCAGAGAGACGGTGCTAGCACGGATCACAGATGAGGCTGAGCTCTGGAGAACGGCTGGGTTGTTTAGAGACGCCCTAGCAGTAGTGGATAAGTGGAGATGCCGCGAGTAGTCCCATAGCGTGTGTGTGCTGTCTAGCGGCAGTGTGGGGTTGCACTCCGTGGCGCATGTGCCTAGAGTGTGTTGTAACGCTGGCCTTCTGGCCTTTTCTTCTATGAAACCGATACATCTATCCATGACGTATCCTTGAAAAAAAAAACTCCGTTCAGCGTTTGGTCTCAACCCGCACAAACCAACTCGGTGAAGACCGTGTGGCCGACTCCAGCGGGTCACGGCTTCCGCGCGGTTTCAAACTGTCGAACCAGTCCTGATATTCAGATGTACCTCTGTCCACGAGCCACTGCAGGCACGGCAGTGCTATTCTGCCCTCTCTTCCAACGGTGTTCTGCGCAGCAGCATCTCCATCGGTGACGTACTCCAATTTGCTCTTCCGTCCACTGAAGCATCATACGCGAGGTGAAAGATGGAGTTCTTCCTGTCATCGTCGGCGTCATGGTTGTGCCCTATGCAAGATCAATAATGGTTGCTGCATCTTATCTCTTCATGTGTAGTAGACCTTTCATTGTCCCTGATGCCTCATATTCTCACCGTTTCTTATCTCTCTTTCGCTCCTCTCATCACTGGTAGCAAACTAGTGTTGTTAACATGTAAATGTGAAGTGGAACACCGAAGCTTGCTAACTATTCATCGAAGATAGAGTTCTATATATATAGGGCATATAATTCAGGCTCAAATTCATTTCTCCATTTTGCCACTTGAGTGCCGGCAGGTAAAGGCCATCAAAGGTGCATACATCGTAATACCTCATGTGAGCCCCTGTCAGATCAGTAGATCACCACAATCATGGAGCCCGAAATACCGAATCAGATTATAAATTTGTCTTCTTATTTGATGATGATCATGAATCACTGAACAACTGATGCACAAACGTTCCATTCACTGGATTCGGTGGCCGTATGATCAAGGCGGAGGCCACTGTGCTTTGCCCTGACGTGATGTACACCGCAGTCGACGAGTACCTCAACCGCTTTCTATAGCCTGCCTGGAATGGGACCCAATCACAATGGACATCCACGATGAAGATGATTGAGCTGGTATCTCCACTGATGTGTATGGTTTTATGCTTAACTTCTGTAAATTTCTCAAGAAGAACCTGGGATTTTGGTCTAAGAAGTTGTTCAGCAGGAAGATTATCATTCTAAATGCAAACGCTATACCTACCAGATTATAATCGAGGATCGTTCCAGTATGCTTTCCAAACTATCGGTGTGATTTTTTTCCTTTTTGGTTGAATATCCAACATGACACTAGATTAATCTTTCAGTTTGGTCACCAAACTGATACAATTTTTCTTCTAGTTTTTTCTTATAATCTAGCCCAACTCTTTAGAGTTACTAGTAAAAATGCCCGTGCGTTGCTACGGGATATAAAAACATTTGTGGTATAACATCAAGCGCCACATCCAAAATATTTGCATGGACATCTCATTCAATACCCTCTCGTCGAGACATTGGTTTTTAGTGTTTGTTGGTACAAATATTGCTTCTTTCATGTGGTATTGTGCCAATGTCTCCTCAGTACGATCCCTCTCTATTGATCATCCAAAAAAGAAACAAAAAATGTGGCCACATCTCATATATAATTAAAGCAACATCCTTTGATAGAAATTTGGAACACAAGCATACCAGATTAGGAATAGATTCAAACCCGCAGTGAAGAAACAAAATTCCATATCCAATGGTTCAAAGTTCATGACAGAAATGAATTAATAATTTTGAACATATCTCAATTAGTTTCATGAAAGATATACCAACATCTATGCTATACATATATATAGCAGGCGATGCGGCTCAACATTACCCAGCTCCACCTCTCCAATCACTCTAGCGCTATCCTGAATTAAAAATAATGTATATATATATATATAACAGATTTTCCTCCATTTCCATTCATTTCTCCTGTGTGTGCCACACATCAACCTTCAGCTCCATCCACCTTTGTTGCCGATCTATGTGCAGAACTCAACTTACAATAGTAAGTCTGTATAAGATGGTAGCATTATCAATGGAGGTCATGGTAGTGCACATAACAAACGTAATGATCCATTTACAATGGGATGTCACCATCAGCAAAAGAGCGGAATTTTAATGTATCAACCACAAACCTTGATCCTTAAGTATTGCATGACAATGAAATCAATCTCAAGAGGTTTGGACTTGACAACACACACTTATGTTGTGTTTATAATCGAGATCAAAGTAGATACTGAGCATTGTCTACATAAATTTTTTCTGTCGGAGAATATCACTCGAGTTCAAAAAGTTTTAAAGAACTGAAGAGTATAATACACCAACACTTGGTAAACAATAAAAATATGTTGTAGTGCACACTGGAAATAAATAAATAGTTGAGCAAGCATACTGACCAAAATAATTTGAAATTATCTAACAGCCAGGAGTAGGCAATGGCCAAAAGGACGGAAACAGCAATGTATTTTGCCATAAGTGTAACAATTGAATGTTAGGTCATCTAGCACCGAGGGCGTGGCAAAGAATGAACACTAAAATGAGACAAATCGAATTCATTCGGAAATAATATGATGTAATCACACTATCACTGGAGGAATTGCATGATCATTGTTTCAAACACAAGCTGATCAAATGCACCATGATTCTAAAAGAGCATAACTATATCTTTTCTCAATGCATCCTTAATAAAGGGATAAAATCTTTCAGGTAAAAGCAATAACCGTTAGATTACCATGAAACTGAAGGTGCCCGCCTGGGTGAACCCATAGGCGGACAAGGGTGTAGAGCGAGCATTTCTTCTAGCCTAAATAGCTATCTACAAACATCATCTCTTACGGTGTCTCTCGAACCAAGGCTTTATTACTGATTACAGATTGACAACAAACCTGTGTGAAGAAGGAAGAAAAACTTGTCGGGAAGCATCTAACTTCATATAAGATTCACACAGTACATGAATCACTCCAGTGAAGTAAATTAGGTTGAAAAGGTCTGGTTTCATAGGAGGGGCAACCTCACAGGCACAATATAATCATCCCAAACTTGTCGGGAAGCATCTAACTTCATATAAGATTCACACAGTACATGAATCACTCCAGTGAAGTAAATTAGGTTGAAAAGGTCTGGTTTCATAGGAGGGGCAACCTCACAGGCACAATATAATCATCCCCGTCATAGTCAATTTCACGGCCAGGACCAAGGGGCCAAAGTACCATCACAAGAGTAATTTATAATGCCTGGATTAAACAAATAAATTATCTTTATAGAGATTATGCTCGAAACTTATTGTTCTCTATGAAAGTACAGTGGCAGTTGGTCCAATCCAGAAGTGTGAAAGGTAATTAGATGATTATAAGATCATGTGAAGTCCTACTTGCACAAAGAAAAGCATCCAACATTCCATATAAGAGAACAGCTACTACAAGTAGTAGCTACTATGCTTTACCATGCTTATAAACAGGCAAGAGTTCCTCAAGTCCTAGTTTAGCATAACTGTTATACATGATAGGATTTTACAAAGGTGAGCAATGTTTAATTTTTCAAACATAGTGAAATATCAGCCTTAGAGTTAATAATGTTGGGCAACCATACCAAACTAACTCAAACATAATTACCAATATTTTAGTTTCTATGGTACATACTTTGGAAATCTGTTTTGAAAAGCACTCCATAAGATTGTAACCAGATCAATAAGTAGAATGAGAGCAAGTGCCCAAATGGCATAGACCACGATGTTCAACAACTATCAATCTGTATACAACATTTAGCGACAAAGAGTGTATTAACATGGAACCATATCAGCAGAGCGATGGATATGTCCATGATTATGTAACAATCAGTATAGAACCCTATCTGTAACAATCTGCATTCAATTATTTTGAATGCACTGGACAAAATATACTTAAGTTGGACATGTTCATGATTCTAGAGAGAATGCTGTGACCATGGGGCATTTCAAAAACAGTGGCGAAAATATACTTATTTAGCTGGTTCTAAAAAAAGTGCATAACGCATATAATGGTTTTCCACTGAGGCTGAATCACCAGCCTCGAACTAAGTAATGCTAAAAGAAATACATTACTATAAATTTACTTGCCATCGTCTATTGGAGATTTCACTAATGTCACACTGATATCTCACCGAACTATTGAAATCTTATCAAGCTCACTGCAAAGCATTTTCAGCAGGTATAATTGATAGTAGTGGTAGCCAAACTAAAATACCTAGATCTGTTTTGAATTGGATTCCATACCGGATATAGAAATTAGAACACATAGTGGGTCTTTTTTGTATAATTGATACCGCGTTCCAGCATTTCTCTACATTAAAGTGGTTTGATAAAATATTGAAAATACCGCCAAAGACTTTGCCATCAACTTGCAGGTTAGATGAATTTAAGACATAATCTCCGTTGTCTCAGCCTAGTATTTGGATCTTCCCGTGGCATTAAAGCACCACATCAATACATTTGCCATCTACAATTTTGCAAATGCAGAATCTAGTAAATTGAGATGTTTCAGAGGAGCATAGCCATTGTCAATATTGATAATCAGTGTTATCGTGTTTTTTTCTTATTGGAAATGACTCACAATGGCGGCCAGGTCTGCAGGCTCATGAAATTTTTGGCGAAGAGAAAATGACTGGTTGTTGGACTGATCTTCCGATTTTTGATTCAGCAATAAAGAGGCAGCAGATGGTTAATGAATAAATAAAAATTCTCAGCAAAAACAAATGAGGTATCAAATATGAAGGCTAACCTTGCAAGGGGAAATCAGTATCTTCATGTGGGTGGCACTCAGAACGACAACATTGCAGACTGGGCGATCACTCAATGGAGGCGACATCCAGAACTTGGGCTGGCCGGCTGTCCGACTCCGTCATCATCATTGCAGATAGGTACAACCAAAGCTTACTAACTTTGAAACACGAAAAATGTAGGGAGACAAAGTCTTGTAGCGATGTATATAATTTTGAACCAAAAATTACAAACTGTCTGTAGATAATTTCAGCAACAAAGGAGAACTACGAAAAAAGAATCAAAATTGTGAATGTATAGCTCTTCCTGTGAGCTAGAATCTTTCTAGTAACATCTTTATGCAATCTAGACCAAATGTCTACCATGCCATCATCACAATTACACTAACTGAAAAAATGAATGGACAAATAATGAAGCTAACAGCTACCTTGATTAATTCCAGTAGACTCGATCTCAGAGTTTAATTTGAATTTCAGCATAAGTCATCACAAGTAATCGTCCATGATTTCTTGATCATATTCATTGCTCTAACACATACACGCATCCCACAAAATTCAACATCAACACATGTTAGACAACTTGCTAGCAAGTTAGTTTTACAGAACGGAACAATACCAATGATACTGGTCCCGAGAGAGGAAAGCTTCTAGGGACGATCCAATGGCGAGCCACAACACGAACCCCAGAAATCCACAATCGCGCGAGGAGTACCTGTACCAGTACGGCAGTACCTGGTTTCCCTGAAAGTCGATGATGTAGAGAGTGACGTCGTGGGTGCCGCAATTGCGGGACCGGAGGAAACGATGACCGCATCACGACGAGATCGCCGGGAGGGTGATGGCGGTAGCAGCTGCACACAGGTCGGGGAATCCGGGCCAGGGAAAAGATGTCGAGGTCGAGGACAGTAGTGGTTCGGTGGTGGAGGTATGGACCAGCCTAGCAGGGGACCTCGTTGCCCACCACCAAATGCCCACCACCAAATGCCCACCACTCGCCGGAGTTGCTCGTCCCGGCCAGACCACTGCAGGAGGCAGCAGATCCGGCCGCCAACCGCCACTCCGCCTGGAGACCAGGCCACGACGACGTCGCCCCGGACGCAGGCCCGCCGAAGCCCAGATCGGGCCCGACCGCAGCGATCCCCGCGCCTCAGCCACGCCCTGTACCTCTCCGCATGACTCCGCCGCGCCGTCATGCGCGCCAAGCAGCGCCGTCCTGCGCCAAAGTCAGGCGCCGGCCCGCTCCACCGTTCGACGAAGTGTCCCGCGCAGCCCGCCTCACGAGCGGGGAAGGGAGATCCCGCCTCCGCCCATGTTGCGCGGGCTTTGACCGGCAACGCTTGCCGGCGGCGGCGACGGCGGGGGACGACGGTGGAGGTGGAGCTGCTCCCGACGGCTAGGGTTGGCACGCAGGGCGCCCGCGGGGAGCGACCGAGGGAGCTGAGCACGGGCGACGCGGAGGTGCACGCGGCGGCGGCATGGGATGGGGCAGTGGACACGTCCGCGGCAAGGATGACCAGTACGAGGGGTCGACGGCGTCACGCTCGTTTGACACGACGACGAGCGCGACCAGGCTGAGACCATGATCCCGGAGCGGGTCTTGTCGGCGGTTGGGACGGGGGCGGCGGCAAAACCCTATCGGATTGAAGAGAAAATCCCTTCCTTCACCCCTGGCGAGAGATGGCGGTCCGTCCGGGCGGCAGCCAAAAGAGGAGGGTAGGTAGCGAACAGGTAAGGGCAACTGCAGTACTATGTAAATTGGTGGGAGGGTAAAACGGTCTAAAAAAATATGCTTGATGAAAGTACAACCGGAGGAAACAGAACCAGTTCGTCCTTTTTAGATAGTAGAGATGGCTTCAAATGCAGCAATGCAAAATCCCTTCCATTGCTTCAGCAACAAGTCACTACGGGAACTAGTCGAGGTGCCGACGGCCAGAAGCCGTCGACATAGGCGGTGGCAACGGCCGCCATCGGCACCTCGCCGTCGGCACAACAAGACCTCGGCATAGTCGGTCACAGACACCAGGTTGGCACGTCGACGTCTAACGGCCGTTTGCTCTAGAAGGTTTCTATGCATCATTTCTCAAAATTTACTTCGTTTTTTTTCAAAATTTTAATGCCTAATTTTTTCGAGATTTTTTAATTGTATAATAACTCTAAGCATGCTTAACATTAGGTCGAATTACTTATTAATAGTCAAACTTCCCACTCTGTCACACATCCTCAAACTGCTTCCATCCCAACACGTTTAACTTCTTCTTTCCTTCTGGATGAGCTTCCGGTAGATGAGTTACTCTTTGTTGACAATAGTGCCCTATCAGTTCTATTAACCCTTGGGCCATGACATCACACTTCTTTATTATTTGAATTTCAAATAATGATTTGACTAAAGAATAATGAATACATTTTGTTTTGTAATATAACTTAATATTTTTTTAGTTTCTTAATCAAAATCTTAAAACTCTGTTTTTCTTTTTGCTTTTGAGGAATGTAAAATTTTCCGTAGATATATTTTCATATAAAAAGCGTTTTCACTAAAGGTTATATATAAACAGAAAAACCAGTTTACCGAAACATGACGTCATTTTGCATAATATATCGAAAAACATGTTTGTTAATGTTCCTAACAACTAGAACACATAATATTTTGTTGTCGCCTAGTTCTAACATCATTGCCTCGCCGTCACGGCGGAGACCCCTGTGCCGACGACTTTTTTCTGTGCTGACGGTGGCCGTCGGCACAAGCTTTTCTGTGACCGTCGGCACAAGCTTTTCTGTGCCGACTGTTTTCCTGTGTCGATAGCCTTTCTTCGTGGTCTACCCTGTTCGGTACCTGTGCCGACGGCCCTGATGAAAATCCATCCGCATAGGTTCTAACCGTTAGCTCCTTGTGGCTTTCCTATAGTGAGTATATGTTTCAACAAATAAGGACATGTTGGTAGTTCAACCAACTTTTCCTTTTGGTCAACTAATGATTGGTGAGCATGAATAACACAAGGATTACTATTGTGTCTTAGAGAAATATCCATGTGACCAGGGTTCCTCAAAATTTCTCATCTCGCTTTTAATCACTACGGGAACCCGCCGAGGGGCCGATGGCCATAATCTGTGCCGATGGCGGCCGTCGGCACAGCCTCACTCGCCGTCTGACAAGGTATCAACTTGTCAATGCCTATGGATTGTAGGCTAGGGTTTAGTTAGAAGTAGAGGGCAAGTAGATCTCGAAGGTTTCAGCCGAAAAGTACTCGACGATTATGAAAACTAGGGTTTGTAACAATGATTCGATCTTCTCTTCGTCCCTCGACTCCCCCTTTATATAGGAGGTGGAGCCGAGGGTTTCGTTTTGTACAAGTTACAGAGTCCGGGACGGTTTCTAACTCATCCCGCCAGATTTACAAATAACACTTCCTATTACAATTCTAACTTTCCTTAATATATCTTGGGCTCCCGAATCTTCTTATTCTTCGAGTATTGGGCCTTCAGTAAACCCCGGGTACTATCTTTGGCAGGCCCATTTGGGATGCCTATGTCAGTAGCCCCCGAGATTTTGCTTGAATCGTAGAGTCAGGGAAAATCTCCACTGTTTATTTTTATTCGAAAGCTTTAACTTTTTTATATTTCTTCACATAAAATTCTATATTGTACAGGGATACTGGTAATTGGGGCTAGTTCATCTGACGGATCAGTGTACTAGTTAACCGCTCTAGTGGCAATCCGCAAAAACCTACTTCAAGATCACGTCCCCGGACATGATCTCGGGATACTCGGTGTAAACTTCGACAGGTGCCGCTTAAGGTCTTACCATTCCGTCGAGTCCCGGTCAAATTTATCGAGTACCTAACGCGTCCGTTAGGATTTTTCTTCGTATCCGTTGATACGGATAAAAGTAGCAGAGCGCAGTCTTCGGCGATGCCACGCCCAGCAGAACGGATCTGGGGTCTTACCTTCGCAAATTTGCGGCATTCGGAAATTGATCGCAACTTTGGCGTTCTGAGAATATATTGTCGAGTGCTTTTCCGGCTGTTGGAATGGCACATTTTATCGAGTCAAGTATGACTTATATTGCTCTCCCGATGGGAGTATATGTAGAGTTAATTAAAACTCGAAATATACTCTCTTGCTTTTCTATCTTTTTTCTTTTTTAACTTCATCGGGCACGCGAACAGCGTTCCCGATGGGAGTAGCCCCCGAGGCTACAGCCAAGAACTTGTGCTTGGTTGTAGGCTCAACATTCTAGTCCACCTTGTCGCTATATTGTCGTTATGTCCCAATATGATCTTCTCTTTATCTCTCGGGTGCGCGAACAGCGCTCCCGATGGGAGTAGCCCCCGAGGCTACAGCCAAGGACTTGTGCTTGGTTGTAGGCTCAACATTTTCTATATTGCCATACTCGAAATTTTACTTTTTGTCGAAGTAGCCCCCGAGCATTTGGGCAAAAACTTGTATTTGATCAAAGGCTCCCGAAGTATTTGATAACTTCTCCTGTCGCCAATCTTCTTTTATTTTTCTTATCGGGATGCTTTACTTTATTTCTGTGAATAGTCGTGATTTTTCTGTCTTGTGGGTCCATTGCTTCCACCACGTTGACACGTCGTGCAAGTGGGGGACACACGTCCTCCGCTTTTCCTGGCGCACGTACGGTAACGCCTATCTCAGTAAAAATACCTTTTTACCCTTTTATCTAGAAGATCTTTTTTCACCACACGATTTCTTCATCCAACGGTGCATTGCTTCGCCCGATTCTTATATAAACCTTTCTTCAACCTCCGTTCACTCCTTCGCTTGCGCCGCACATCTGTTCCTCTTCGCAAAAACTTCCCCTGCGCCCAACTCTCTCTGATCTTCCGCACTCACGAACATTGCTTTTTCCATTGCCGTTGATGCCACCGCGCACGCGACTCACTCGCCACAGCACTCCAGAGTCCAAGATGGCCGCCGAAGATCTTGAGTGGGAGAGATCTAAAATCTCCAACCAGGACGTCAACACGCTGAAGAGGCTTGGCCTGATGAAGAAAGAAGACGCCATCCGCTTTCCCAGCGAAGAAAGCTACCCCAACCCTCCAATGGAATATCGGGTTAGTTTCGTTGATCACCTCATCCGCGGCCTTTCGGCCCCAATTCACGATTTTCTCCGCGGCCTTCTTTTTGTTTACGGGATTCAACTGCACCAGTTGACCCCCAATTCCATCCTTCACATTTCCATTTTTATCACACTTTGCGAATGCTTCCTTGGAATCCCTCCTAATTGGGCTCGTGGAAACGCATTTTCTGCCTCCGCCGCAATGGCTCCCACAACGCCACCTATAACATAGGCGGCGTTGTTATCTGTGTCCGAACTGACGTTGATTATTTCGACGTCAAGTTTCCTGATTCTGTCCAAGGATGGCGCAAAAGATGGCTCTACATTCACGAAGAAAGTGCCAACTCTGTGGAACACAACATAATCCCTTTCGACGGAAGTGCCAAAATTCAGCGCCGCCATTCTTGGGACGCTGAAGCTTCCGAAGAAGATAAAAAGGCGACAGAAGCTCTTATGTCTCGTATTCATCAGCTTCAAAATACTCGAGGCAAAGAACTATCCGGTGTTCAAATCACTGCCTACTTCCTTAGGATTAGAGTGCAGCCTCTTCAGGCTCGCAAAAATCCCCTTTGGACGTATTCTGGTGAAAACGACGCCAATAGAATCTCCAGTGATCTTTCTGCAAAGGACTTGGAAAAATTGATTCGAAGAGTTTCTCGCCTGGCCAAGAAGGATCCTATTCCCTCCTCTTGTCGCGTGGTACCATACAGCTCCGCCAATCCTCTCCCCGAGGTATGTTGTCTTCTCGAGTTTCTGTCTTGTTCCGAACTTTCCCTGCATCTCATTGTATTGATATCTCCCTAATTTTCCTTTTGTCGCTATTTTCTTGCAGAACCATCCTACTATGGCTTCCCTTCCTCCTCTTCCTGAGGATGGAGAAGTCGAAGAAAGGGCCATTGTCACGGATGACAATCAGAAGCTCCATCTTTTGTGAACGAACCCGTGGATTCTCGAAAATCTGCGGGTAATTCCGAAAGATACTTTATCGGCACAATCTCCTCCTCCCGCTGTTTCTCCAAGAGGCAAAAGGAAAAGGAATGATGTCGAAGATTCCGGCACTTCCAAAGCCGAAGAAGTTGATCCTTCACGTCAGAAGGCAGCTTACGATCCTTATCTTGGATCCCTCGTCAGCTTGTAAGTCCTTTTTACTTTTCTTCTTATTTCTGTACTCGAAATGTTTATCTTGTCTTGCTTTTTAAGCTGTCGATTTTTAACCAATAGTGATGACGAGGAAGAAGTACCAACTGTTGATGTGGCTCCTCGAACAAGTACGTCACATACTGTACTTGCCTCAGACACGCTAGTTGAAGGAGAAGAATCCTCGCCTCCTCAACAAAACGTCGTCACCACAACTCCGCCAGCAAGCCCCCTTGCTCCTTCACCAAAAAGGACAAGGATTGAAACGATTGTTGAACCTGCCCCTCAATTGGGCAGCTCGTCGACTCTGCTCTTAGATGATGTAAGTTTGTCGATATCTATATTTCCCCTATTTTGCTTTTTCACGCCTTCACTCTCTTTTTCATGCCGATGTTTCTCTTGCTTGTGTTCTTCTTTAACAGCCCATGATCAAAGAGCTTCTCCGCATCGGATCCCAATTTATTGGGTACCGTGAATATGCTAGCAGAGCCGAAGGTAACAACTTTTATACTTGCCGTTTTTCCTTGACTTTTTGCTCCTGTTGCTTGTCGTGATTTTTGATCTTTCTTCTCTCTTTTTTTTATATCTCGACAGAGAAACTTGCAGAGGCCAACAAACGTGCCGACGCACTTGCTCAAAAACTTGAGCAAAGTGAGGCGGCTCGCAAGAAAGCCGAACTTGTTGCTAGCGAAGCCAAAGCCGAGGCTGATGAAGCCAAAGCAAAAGCTGCTAGTGTCGAGGAACTGCAGAAAAAACTTGAGGATGCTGCATCTGCCTTAAACGAGCACAAAGCTGCACAAGCTTCTCGTGAACAGGGGATCCTCAAGCGCCTGAAATCACAAAGTCGACGCACTTACAGTAATATTATTGATCCCTTCTATTTTTATGAGAGCCGCTATTTCTTGTTGTTTGACCAACGTTTTGTTTTCTTGGCAGATCAAACAAACCAAGATTTTGATCTGGAGAATCCTGTCGATGACCCTCTCCTTGACGCACTTTCCTATCTGGAGCTGCATGGGTCCGAAATTCGTGAAGGCGTGGCGAATGCTAATGCAGGATTGTCGGCGCTGTTCCCCTACTTCTTCCCGAAGAAAGAGGAGCCCTCGACTTTCCTTACCCTTGCCAAGATGTTCAATTCACCAGAAGACCTTGGACTGAAGATGCGCCAAGAAAATATGAAGATTGCTGTCGAAAGCACTGTTGCTCTGGTTGCTGACAGCCAACAGACTGTTGATTGGACAAAAGTTGGCGGCACCGATCAGATAGAGCAATCAAGGTGGAGGTCCCTGATTAAGGCAGCCAAGCCCAATACGAAGAAAATCTTGGCTTATCTCGGGATCAAACCAGCTTCGACTCCTAGCTCATCAAGGCCGGAGGTCTAGTTGCATGCCTCTTTGTTTTTCTTTATCTGTTTCTTTTGCTCTTGTCGCCAAAGTAGTTATTTGGCGACACGTACTTCGTTAGCTCCACTGTAGGGCCTTTGTAATTATTCCGAAAGATTAATGAAAACTCTATCTTTTGCTTGTTGATTGATGTTGTCTTTTAAATTTCAGTTGGTATTTGATAACTACACTCCATCTTCCACTCCTTCCAATGTTTCGCCTTCTTCTTCTCGCTCAAAGAGAACTCTTGCTGATGCTATACCTGTCGAAGATTCCTTGCCGCGAGAATTGGATGAACTTCGGCAGCAACTTCAATATGCAAAGAAACAAACACTTGTGATGATGGAGAAATCTCGCAAGTCATCTGAAGCCGAAAAAATTGCACTTCAGCAAGCTCGCGAGGCCGTGGCTGCTAAGGAAATCGCTGCTTCCGAGGCTGAAAAGGCGACTACTCGAGAAAATTTCATGCTCGAGTTGATGAATGAAGCCAGTGCTGATATGTCGGGTATGCTTGTTTCATCCTCCAATATCTTCCGTCTTCATGCTATGTTTCTTGAAGTTTTCTGCTTCGTTACTTGAATAGGTTCCTTTGCTGATACTGTTGCCGAAGAAGAGAGGGTAAATACTAGGACGAACTTCCTTGTTAACCTTTCCCTTGACCATGGTTCTCTGTTTTGGGCTACCCCAGAGAGGACTCGCCAGATTGTCAGATTTCAGGATCGCGTCTCTCAAACTCTCGACTTCCTTAACTTTTGTACCAAGACCCTGTTTATGGTTTACAACTCCATGTTTCCTCGGAACGTTCAACCAAAAACTCTTCCCGAGTTAATGGAGAAATTCAAGGATGCCCACAGGATCCATGATTTTGTCAAAGCTCAACTGGTAGCTGGCGCCAGATTTGCTCTTATCATGCTTCAGATCTGCCACTCAAATCTTGACCTGACCCAAGTTGTTGCGAAAGTCCATCAGAAGGTAAAGCGCCGAAGAGTTGGTGTCGACCGAATTAACACGAAGGTTTCGCCTATAGCCGAAGAAATGATTGAAGACCTTCTTCGGATGGATGCCGACTTTTTTGCCGATGGTCATTATGCTGACTTTCTTGGCGCTGCTCCTGAAGAAAACAGAATTACCCTTGACGACATACTGAATCATGATTAATTATTTTCTTTTGTAGATAACTCTTCTTTGTGACCCATGACTGTGATTATATTGTGAAGCAATCATTATATTTCTATATTTATCTAGCCCCCGAGTGTTTCGGTGGCTATTTACTGTATTTGTATATTGCGAGGTTTTGAACCAAGGCATTTATTTAATATGTATTTATGGCGAATATCAGCCCCCGAGCTTCTTTATTGAGTACTATTTTGTATTTTGATTGACTCACGAGGTATTTTAATACCAAGGCGAGGCTTTTCTTTTTCGATGAACTATATTGAAATTCGTCGGGTCGGAGACTTTGAACATGTCGATAAAGAAAAGTTATATTGACACTATCTTTATTATATTGCAGCACCGCGAGCCCGCCTCATTAAAAACCTTTCCCGGCCCCACTCGGTGCCCCGAAAAAGGAAAAGAGTGCGTCTGAAAACTCGCGGGCGTTTCAGTACATTGAAGTTTTACAAGGACTATATTTCAACTCTAGGCGTAGAACCGCCTGAGTTGCGCCACGTTCCAGGGGTTTTGCTCCTCCACCCCTGTCTTCTTGTCCTTTATCCTGTATGCTCCTCCTCCGATTACTTCCGTGACGATGTAAGGGCCAAGCCATGGTGACTCGAGTTTTTCATGACTTTTTTGCGTGAGCCGAAGAACTAGGTCTCCCACCTGAAAGGATCTTGGCCGCAAACGTCGACTGTGGTAATTCTTCAAGTCCTGTTGGTATTTGGTTACTCGAGACAGTACTTCATCTCTAGCTTCATCAAGTGCATCGACGTCATCTTCTAGCGCTTTTCTCGACACCTCTTCATCATATTCTGCGACTCTTGGAGAGTCATGCTCTATCTCGATTGGTAGTACTGCTTCTGCTCCATGAACCAAGAAAAACGGGGTTTCCTGTGTTGCTGTGTTTGGTGTTGTTCGTATGCTCCATAATACACTGGGCAGCTCCTCTGGCCAGGTGTGTCGAGCTTTCTCCAGTGGTGCTAATAAGCGTTTCTTAATGCCATTGCAGATGATGCCATTGGCTTTCTCGACTTGCCCATTGGTTTGAGGATGTGCAACTGACGCAAAGTGCAACTTGATACCCACTTCTTCGCAATAATCTTTGAACTCATGGGATGTGAAGTTACTGCCATTATCTGTGACAATGCTATGGGGCACTCCAAATCTGAAGACGAGGCCTTTTATGAATTTTACTGCAGATGCTCCGTCTGGTGAATTTATCGGCTTCGCTTCTATCCACTTTGTAAATTTGTCGACAGCTACTAGCATGTACTCCTTTCCTCCTGGCCAGGATTTGTGTAACTTGCCCACCATATCGAGTCCCCATTGGGCAAAAGGCCACGACAATGGTATTGGTGTTAGTTCTGCTGCTGGAGAGTGAGGTTTTGCGGCAAACCTTTGACACGCGTCACAAGTTCTTACTATTTCCTTGGCGTCCTCGATTGCTGTCAACCAATAGAATCCTGCCCGAAAAGCCTTGGCTGCAATAGCTCGACTACTTGCGTGGTGGCCACATATTCCTTCGTGTACATCCTTCAGAATTATTCTTCCTTCTTCGGGTGTGACACACCTTTGCAGGACGCCTGAAATACTTCGCTTGTACAATTCTCCTTTGACCACCGTGAACGCTTTGGAGCGTCGAATTACTCGCCTTGCCTCAACTGGATCATCAGGTATTTCCTTCCTGAGGATGTATGATATGTACGTCTGCATCCATGGTATTTGTATCACCATGACCAGGTCCTGATCTTCTTCTTCTTCTTCTTGCTCTTCCTTGGTAGCCCCCGAGGATTTCTTCTCCTTCTTTTTTGATTTTATCGACTTGGTGGATCTCTCTGTTATCTCTTCCCAGAATACACCTGGCGGAACTGCAAGGCATTGCGACCCGATGTTTGCAAGAACGTCGGCTTCGTCGTTGCTCAATCTGCTAATATGATTTACTTCGCATCCATCGAATAACTTCTCGAGTTCGTTGTACACTTCCTTGTATGCCATCATGCTATCATTGACTGCATCACATTGGTTCATAACTTGTTGAGCCACCAATTGCGAGTCGCCAAAGATTTTTAGTCGAGTTGCACCACAAGCTTTCGCCATCTTCATCCCGTGTATGAGAGCTTCATATTCTGCTTCGTTATTGGATGCGTTAAGGAACGTCATCCGAAGGACATATTTTAACTTGTCGCCTTCAGGTGATATAAGTACTACTCCTGCGCCAGCTCCTTCAAGTCTCTTGGACCCATCAAAGTTCATGGTCCATGTTCTCGACAAGTCTGGGGGTCCTGTGTTTTGCAACTCCATCCACTCTGCGATGAAGTCTGGCAGAACTTGCGACTTGATTGCTTTTCTTTTTTCATACGTGATGTCCCGAGGGGAAAGTTCTATTCCCCAAAGGGAGACACGACCCGTAGCTTCCGGATTGTTTAGTATATTTGACAAGGGAGCTTCATTGACCACTATGATCGGATGTGCCGAAAAATAGTGGCGCAATTTTCGTGCTGTTGTGAACACTCCATATGCTAGCTTTTGGTACTGAGGGTACCTTTGTTTTGAGGGCGATAGAACTTCGCTCACGAAGTATACTGGCCTCTGCACTCCATGGATTTTTCCTTCTTCTTCTCTTTCGACAACTAGCACCGTGCTAACCACTTGAGGTGTGGCTGCAATATACAACAGGAGAGGTTCCTTTTCCTTTGGCGCCACCAAAATTGGTGGTGTCGAAATTTTGCGCTTCAAATCCTCGAAAGCTCTATCGGCCTCTTCGTTCCATTGGAATTTATCTCCTTGCTTTATCAAAGCGTAAAATGGTAACGCTTTTTCTCCCAGCCTGGCGACGAATCTGCTCAAAGCTGCGACTCGCCCAGTTAGCTGCTGTATCTCTTTCAACTTTGTTGGCTTCCTCATTGTTACTATAGCTTGTATTTTGTCGGGATTTGCTTCAATCCCTCTTGCTGAGACCAGAAACCCAAGAAGTTCTCCTGCTGGAACGCCAAAAGAACACTTCGTCGGGTTCAGCTTGAGGCAGAATTTGTCAAGGTTGTCAAAAGTTTCCTTGAGATCCTCGATCAGTGTTGCCCCCTTTTTTGACGTTATGACGACATCATCGATGTATACTTGCACGTTTTTCCCAATCTGTGTCGCCAAACACTTCTGCATCATCCTCTGATATGTTGCTCCCGCATTTTTTAGACCAAAGGGCATTGTTCTGTAGCAGAACACGCCGTATGGTGTAATAAACGCGGTCTTTACTTCATCTTCTTCTTTCAATCTGATCTGGTTATAACCAGAATATGCGTCCAGGAAGGAAAGACGTTCACATCCAGCCGTGGAATCGATAATTTGATCGATCCTCGGGAGGGGAAAGTGATCCTTTGGACAATGTTTATTGAGACACGTAAAGTCGACGCACATGCGAAGGACTGTCGTGTGTTTCTTCGGCACCATCACTGGGTTAGCTACCCATGTGGCTTCTGTAGATATCTCTTTGATAAAACCAGCATCCTTGAGTCGATTTATTTCTGATAGCATAGATTTGCGGTTTGGTTCCGAAAAACGCCGCAAAGGTTGTTTGATTGGTCTCGCGAGAGGATCTAAGTTGAGGTGATGCTCGGCAAGTTCCCTGGGTACTCCTGGCATGTCAGCTGGACACCATGCGAAGATTTTCCAGTGCTCACGGAGGAACTTGACGAGCGCGCTTTCCTATGCGATATCCATATTTGTTGCAATGGACGTCGTCTTTTTCGGGTCTGTCGGGTGAATCTGCACCTCCTTAGAATTTTTCTCGGTATTGAAGGTTGAGTCTTTATTTGGCCTTCCAACATCTGGCAGCACGTCGTAGTCAGTCATACTTTTTGACGCCAAATACTCAGCTTGCATCCCGAAAGTTTCTGATAGCCGATGAAAATCCTTATCGCATTTATCGGCTAAGGCGAAGCTTCCTTTGACTGTGATTGGTCCCCTTGGTCCAGGCAATCTCCATAACAGGTATGTATAGTGTGGCACCGCCATGAATCTAGCATATGCTGGTCGTCCCAACAAAGCGTGGTACTGCGACGGAAAATCTACGACTTCAAATTCCAGCCTCTCGATTCTATAATTCTCTCGGGTTCCAAACTGAACGTCGAGATTAATTTTCCCCAATGGATAATTTGGCTTCTCTGGTGTGATACCGTGGAACCTTGTGTCTGTTGGCTTCAGGTTTGCTAAGGATATGTTCATCTTCCTCAGTGTGTCTGCATACATGAGGTTTAAGCTGCTGCCGCCGCCTATGAATACCCGAGAGACATCAAACCCCGCAATAACTGCTGGTAGAATAAGTGCTGACTGCCCTGGTCGAGGAACTTGTTGCGGATGATCTGCTATTGTGAAGCCAATATCTTGCCCTGACCAATTAAGATACTCGACAGTTGGTGGAGGCATTTTTTCTGCCATAAACACTTGTCGTGAGATTACTTTCTGAGCTCTATTTGACGGCCTTGCCTTCTGAATCATCGACACCGCTCCGTGAGAGTTGGGATCAACATAAGGTGGTGGTGGGGGTGCTGCCGCTATTCTGAGCTGGTGTCGATTGTCGTCTGTAATCGCGGGAGGTGGTGGCAGGTGAATCTCGCTCCTGGGTTCTCGAGGATTTCTCTGTGTTGCCCGCGCTGTAGCGTGCTCTGCATATCTTAACATTGCCTGAAAATTTCGACAGTCTTTCTGCAGGTGCCCTGACTGTCTTTTACCGTTGCTGTCGAGGAAAAAGTGCATCTGACACGGCCCGTTCATCATCTCTTCAGGGGACACGAAAGGCCTTGGGAACCTAGGCCCGCTATTTTGCCTGTTGTTGCGAGAATCATCCCTATTATCACCTCGCTGTTCACTGCTTCTCTGATAATCATCTCTGTTGTTTCCTCCTGTGTTTGCTCGAAAACCTGCTGAAATTTGTCCTGGAGCGTCATAATTCGGGTACTGTCGAGGAAATCGTCGCCTCGGTTGATAATTTCGACCACGGTCCTCCTCTGGCGACCTGTGCCGTTTGTTGTAGACAGCATCTTCTCCATCTGCCCATTTGTTTGCTATCTCCATTAACGCAGATACTGTCTTTGGATTGGTCCTTCCCAAGTCCTCGACAAAATCTCCACGCCTGATTCCTGCGACAAACGCATCTATTGCTCTCTCGTCAGATATATTTTCTCGCCGAGTTTTTGATGATATTCCACCTTTGGATGTACTTTCTCATTGGCTCATCCGGCTTTTGTCGACATGCTCTCAACTCCTCTAACGACGCAGGTTTTTTGCACGTGGATCCGAAGTTCTTGACGAACACGTCCTCGAAACTTTCCCGGCTGTCGATAGATCCCGGAGTGAGTTTCTTTATCCACGATCGTGCGGCTCCACTCAAATGCACCCGAATGCTTTGCATAGCTGTTGCCCCGGTTCCTCCTGTGAGTTTCACTGTCTCGAGATAATCAACTAGCCAATCCTCTGGATCTTGAAGGCCATCGAACTTCTTGAAGTTGTCGGGTAACTTGAATCCTGAAGGGACTCGAGTTTTTCGGACTCTCCTCGTGAAGCATGGCAAGCCGCACATATCTTCATCGTTAAGCTCCGGAGATTGCCGATGATCCCTTCTGCTTTGCCGCGCTCTGTCGACCCTTGTTTGTGCTGCTGTGTCTCTGGCTCCACTTGGTCCTTCAGGTGCTGCCGCCGTTGCTGCTGCAGGTCGTGGACTATTTTGTCTTGCCGTTCCTTCGGGAGGCGTTGATACAAATGCTGTTCCCATAGCTCCAACCCCTGCTATCGCCATATTGTATAGTGTTTCCCTTGGATCACCTGGAGGTGGTTTAGATGCAAGGATAAAGGCTTGTGTCGCCATATACCCAGCTTCTGGTGTCTTAGGGATAATGTTCCCTCTTGTATCTATCGACATAAAGGACATGTCGAGATTTTGAACCAAGTGCTCTCTTTCAGCTTCGGGTATGTGTTGTAACCTTGATCTTCCTCTGTTCCGAGCCTCCCCGTGGCTATCACCCGAAGTTCTAGATTGTCGACTTAGATCTGCCCTTCTCCTGCTGGATGCAGAAGCTGCCTCCTTTCTTCTGTTTAACTCGACTGTCTGTTTTTCCAACTCTCTGGCAGCTCGTGCGAGCCTATATTGATATGCTTGTAATTCCTCTGGTGTGGCCGTGGTAGCCATTGGTTCTGTACCGTTCATAGCTCTCGTGGCTCTGTCCCATGCTGCTTGTGAAAGTTGAACTCTGTCTCGCGGCTCTGGTCCGACGTATTTGTTGCCCAGGCCTTGTCGCAGATTGGAGGGATCGACGTATGGATTTCCCAAATCGTCGAAAGCCTCAGATGTTTCCTCTTGATCTTCAATGGCATAAATCTGATGATGCTTTGTACTCAGATCTATGTTGGGTTTGGTGACATCATTGTTGAGATTGATGAAGACCTTGCCCACTGTGATAGATTTGTCGATGAAATCATAACTGTCGACATCACTTGAGCCATCGCTTATATATGAGTCCGCAGATGACTCAAACGACATGTCGTTGAAGATCTTGGCGAGTTTCTCTCTTGCTCTGGTGCTGACGTAGCGTGTCGCCGAAGTTTCTTCTTCTCCTGACTCGGTTGACGATGTATAGCTTGAAAAATCGGAATCGACCGCCGACGATCCCGACGAAATCGGAATTTCGACACGATACGATCCTTCTTTCTCGACGCGAAAGCGAAACCTTCCGAACGTCATCTCCATAGGCTCCGCCATGTACGCATATGCATCCAAACGGGAGGGTGGGTGAGGAACAAAATCGACAAGACCGAGCAGCGATCCGTTTACCTCGATCCATTGTGTTGCTTGCGGTTGATGATGTCGAAGATCTTGAACGTGCCATCGAGATCGGATCCTTACGCCTCTAGTTCCCACGGACGGCGCCAATTGACAAGGTATCAACTTGTCAATGCCTATGGATTGTAGGCTAGGGTTTAGTTGGAAGTAGAGGGCAAGTAGATCTCGAAGGTTTCAGCCGAAAAGTACTCGACGATTATGAAAACTAGGGTTTGTAACAATGATTCGATCGTCTCTTCGTCCCTCGACTCCCCCTTTATATAGGAGGTGGAGCCGAGGGTTTCGTTTTGTACAAGTTACGCAGTCCGGGACGGTTTCTAACTCATCCCGCCGGATTTACAAATAACACTTCCTATTACAATTCTAACTTTCCTTAATATATCTTGGGCTCCCGAATCTTCTTATTCTTCGAGTATTGGGCCTTCAGTAAACCCCGGGTACTATCTTTGGCAGGCCCATTTGGGATGCCTATGTCACCGTCAGCCCAGTAAATTGGCCGTCGGCACAGAAACCCTAGAGCCGACGGCCGCCGTCGGCACACCTTAGCCGTCGGCACAAACCCAGTCTGTGCCGACGACACGTTACCTAGCCGTCGGCACATGGACAGATGGTGGGGCCACCGACAGCCACCGACAACGGCGTCATCAGGTGGCAAACGGCGTGATGTGGGCCGACGGCCAGGCCGTCGGCACAGCTTCCCCGCCCTTTTTCCTTCTTCCCGCCCTTTTCCCCGCCATTCTTCTCGTGCCATTTCTTATGTAGGCCGACGGCCAGGCCGTCAGCACAGCTTCCCGCCAATTTTTCCTCCAACATTCCCGCCATTTTTCCCCGCTCCTTCCCTCCCGCCATTCTTCTCGCGCCCATTTTCTCCCGCCAAGTTTTCCCGCCGTTTCAGCCGTCGTCGTCCTATATATAGCCATGTCTTCTCCACACTAACATCACCAGCAATATTTCTCTCCTCATCAACTCTCTCATCCAAAAAACACCACAGAATCCTCTGAGCTCAGCTGCCGTCAATATGGCTCCTCGTCGTCGTAGCAACACGGGCTTCATCGGCGTTCGCCAGCGGGCTACGGGCCATTTCGCGTCCGAAATCACCGCCGGTGGTGTGCGTGTGTGGCTCGGCACCTTCTACACGAAGGAGGCTGCTGCCCGTGCATACGATGTTGCGGCTTGGAGGTTTGGCCGGTCGCGCCACGAATTGAGCTTCCCGGAGGTCAGGTCTCTGACGGAAGCCGAGAGTCTCTCTACTGAGCCGCTACTTCGCTCAGAGGGTGAAGCGCAGTGGTTCAGAGATGGCCAGCGGCGGATTGATACCACCGAGGCGGACGAGCGGTTCATGGCACGGTGGCGCGAGACCATCCCGGAGACGTCGCGGCCACGCGCGCATTCTGGAAGGAGAAGCAGGCGTACAGGAGAGAGAGGAGGGCGGGAAAGCGGCAGAGGAGGACCGAATATGACGCGGAGTACGCCAAAGGAGAGGCGTCGACATGGGGGGGAAATGATGAACGGTGGTTGTGGAACCTCTCAAGTACCGCTTCAGAGGACACCCCTAGTGAGGACGAAGATTTCGAGAACTGATTAGTATGTGTGTGTGTCGAGTCCGTGTGTCTAACGGGTCATGTGTCGACCCAGTGTTAAGTGCTTTGTTCGTGTGTGGGTTTAGTTTTTTAAGTGTTTTGGTTTGTGTGTGAGTAGTGTAGTTTTTAAGTGCTTTGCTTCGTGTGTGGGTGTAGTTCTTTAAGTGCTTTGGTTTGTGTGTGGTCTAGTTCTTTAACTGCTTTGGTTTGTGTGTGGGTCTAGTTATTTAAGTGTTTTGTAACGTGTGTGGGTCTCAAGTTTTTAAGTGTATAATTATTGTGTGTCGTCAGAAATCGAGCATCGGAGGGTGGGAAAGGTCCCAAAACTCAGGCAGATTATAGACTGTAGGGGTAAAATCCAGGATCTGTATGTGCAAACTCCTGGTACGGCTAAAAGGGAGCCTAATTTATGGTAAAGTAAGCCCAATCTATGGTTACCATGTACATATGTCCTAAACAAACCAAAGCAAATAAAAAAATCCATTGTTACACCGTCACACGGAGAAAGCTATAGGGGTAGATCTGCGGGGTCCCCACCCTAGGGTTTCCGAAGATACAGATCAACGGAGCGTCGGAAGCGCTTAAAACTTGCATATGTCCCTAGGATATGTGCACAAGTGTGATGTAGGGTTTGGCTAACCTTGCATGTACCCGGCGTTGACGATTTTCGCAGACATGGGCCAGCACTTGGTGAAAATCCAGGATCTGTATGTGGAAACTCCTGGTACGGCTAAAAGGGAGCCTATTTTATGGTAAAGTAAGCCCAACCTATAGTTTCCCATGTACATATGTCCTAAACAAACCAAAGCAAATAAAAAAAATCCATTGTTACACCGTCACACGGAGAAAGCTATAGGGGTAGATCTGCGGGGTCCCCGCCCTAGGGTTTCCGAAGATACAGATCAGCGGAGCGTCGGAACCGCTTAAAAACTTGCATATGTCCCTAGCATATGTGCACAAGTGTGATGTAGGGTTTGGCTAACCTTGCATGTACCCGGCGTTGACGATTTTCGCGGACATGGGCCAGCACTTGGTGAAAATCCGAGATCCGTATGGGGAAACTCCCGGTACGGCTAAAAGGGAGCCTATTTTATGGTAAAGTAAGCCCAACCTATGGTTTCCCATGTACATATGTCCTAAACAAACCAAAGCAAATAAAAAAATCCATTGTTACACCGTCACACGGAGAAAGCTATAGGGGTAGATCTGCGGGGTCCCCGCCCTAGGGTTTCCGAAGATACAGATCAGCGGAGCGTCGGAACCACTTAAAAACTTGCATATGTCCCTAGCATATGTGCACAAGTGTGATGTAGGGTTTGGCTAACCTTGCATGTACCCGGCGTTGACGATTTTCGCAGACATGGGCCAGCACTTGGTGAAAATCCAGGATCTGTATGTGGAAACTCCTGGTACGGCTAAAAGGGAGCCTATTTTATGGTAAAGTAAGCCCAACCTATAGTTTCCCATGTACATATGTCCTAAACAAACCAAAGCAAATAAAAAAATCCATTGTTACACCGTCACACGGAGAAAGCTATAGGGGTAGATCTGCGCCCGGTTCGCTGGAATTGCTCGGGGGCTCCTGGAATATCTTTGAACTATTGTGGTTACTCTCATCGGGAGCGCTGGTTCGTTGGAATTCAAGAAGATTTGAAGACTATTACTCCCATCGGGAGCGCCGGATCGTCGGGCGCTGGTTCGTTGGAATCCACGCCGAATTATAGAAAATATGAAGACTATTACTCCCATCGGAAGCGCCGGTTCGCTGGAATTGCTCGGGGGCTCCTGGAATATCTTCGAACTATTGCGGTTACTCTCATCGGGAGCGCTGGTTCGTTGGAATTCAAGAAGATTTAAAGACTATTACTCCCATCGGGAGCAACGGTTCGCTGGAATTGCTCGGGGTCTCCTGGAATATCTTTGAACTATTGCGGTTACTCTCATCGGGAGCGCTGGTTCGTTGGAATTCAAGAAGATTTGAAGACTATTACTCCCACCGGGAGTGCCGGATCGCTGGGCGCTGGTTCGCTGGAATCCACGCCGGAATTATAGAAAATATGAAGACTATTACTCCCATCGGAAGCGCCGGTTCGCTGGAATTGCTCGGGGGCTCCTGGAATATCTTCGAACTATTGCGGTTACTCTCATCGGGAGCGCTGGTTCGTTGGAATTCAAGAAGATTTAAAGACTATTACTCCCATCGGGAGCATCGGTTTGCTGGAATTGCTCGGGGGCTCCTGGAATATCTTTGAACTATTGCGGTTACTCTCATCGGGAGCGCTGATTCGTTGGAATTCAAGAAGATTTGAAGACTATTACTCCCATCGGGAGCGCCGGATCGCTGGGCGCTGGTTCGCTGGAATCCACGCCGGAATTATAGAAAATATGAAGACTATTACTCCCATCGGAAGCGCCGGTTCGCTGGAATTGCTCGGGGGCTCCTGGAATATCTTCGAACTATTGTGGTTACTCTCATCGGGAGCGCTGGTTCGTTGGAATTCAAGAAGATTTAAAGACTATTACTCCCATCGGGAGCACCGGTTCGCTGGAATTGCTCGGGGGCTCCTGGAATATCTTTGAACTATTGCGGTTACTCTCATCGGGAGCGCTGGTTCGTTGAAATTCAAGAAGATTTGAAGACTATTACTCCCATCGGGAGCGCCGGATCGCTGGGCGCTGGTTCGCTGGAATCCACGCCGGAATTATAGAAAATATGAAGACTATTACTCCCATCGGAAGCGCCGGTTCGCTGGAATTGCTCGGGGGCTCCTGGAATATCTTCGAACTATTGCGGTTACTCTCATCGGGAGCGCTGGTTCGTTGGAATTCAAGAAGATTTAAATACTATTACTCCCATCGGGAGCACCGGTTCACTGGAATTGCTCGGGGGCTCCTGGAATATCTTTGAACTATTGCGGTTACTCTCATCGGGAGCGCTGGTTCGTTGGAATTCAAGAAGATTTGAAGATTATTACTCCCATCGGGAGCGCCGGATCGCTGGGCGCTGGTTCGCTGGAATCCACGCCGGAATTATAGAAAATATGAAGACTATTACTCCCATCGGAAGCGCCGGTTCGCTGGAACCCGAGAAGATATGAAGACTCAAGTTTTGAAGAATTGCAGTAATTCGGGACACCCGAACTGCTTCGTCAGGAACCTTGTTCGTATATTACAACGAACCTCGGGGCTCACAGTCCCTTGAAGATTCGACTGTGCTCACAGTCCCTTGAAGATTCGACTAGGCTCACGGTCCCTTGAAGATTTGACTGTGCGCTCACAGTCCCTTGAAGATTCGACTGGGCTCACGGTCCCCTGAAGATTATTTCGGGGACCTTGCTCTTTTCCTTTGCTATAGATGCCTCAAAGAGTGCCGCAAATAGCAAGGATCATGAAGCAACAAAGACCTTGCTCTTTTCCTTTGCTATAGATGCCTCAAAGAGTGCCGCAAATAGCAAGGATCATGAAGCAACGAAGACCTTGCTCTTTTCCTTTGCTATAGATGCCTCAATGAGTGCCGCAAATAGCAAGGATCATGAAGCAACGAAGACCTTGCTCTTTTCCTTTGCTATAGATGCCTCAAAGAGTGCCGCAAATAGCAAGGATCATGAAGCAACGAAGACCTTGCTCTTTTTCTTTGCTATAGATGCCTCAAAGAGTGCCGCAGATAGCAAGGATCATGAAGCAACGAGGACCTTGCTCTTTTCCTTTGCTATAGATGCCTCAAAGAGTGCCGCAAATAGCAAGGATCATGAAGCGACAGGGGACCTTGCTCTTTTCCTTCGCTATAGATGCCTCAAAGAGTGCCGCAAATAGCAAGGATCATGAAACAAACAAGGACACCGACCTTTCCCTCTGCTACAGATGCCTCTACGAGCGCCGTAAATAGCAAGAGTCTGGAAATACATATAAATCAACCCACGTTCGATATTTTACTTACGGAAATATCAAAAAACAACGGGCTCATCGGCAGAGTTAGTGCTTCCGATACAGTCGGGAGCTGCTGTCAGAACATACATCGGTTGAAAGCAAAGTTGCACATACAACGGGTTTAGCAAGACCTGCAACACGAGCTGATCACTCAAACAATTTGCTGACCAACGAATACACATACGCTTAAATGGGCAATTAAGATTTGCTCCTTCAAAATTTGCCAACGGCATTAACACGGTAAAAGTGCATATACATGTACCTACCAAAAAACTTACAAACAATGGCATCAACGATGCTCAAGGTGCGTTTTGCCCCTTGAAATAAACAACAATGTGTCAACGGCACCTGAAGAAAACTGTAAACACCGGGTTGCTCGACTTGAGTCTACTCACGGTTGCAAGCATCAGTGCCCAAACTCGGGGGCTACTTCCATCGGGAGCGCTGGATGCGCACCCGATAAAATTATCAGCTCCTCAGGGCCATCATCCGAATCATCGGCTCCTCAGGGCCATCATCCAAATCATCGGCTCCTCAGGTCCATCATCTAAATCATCGGCTCATCAGGGCCATCATCCGAATCATCGGCTCCTCATGGCCATCATCCGAATCATCGGCTCCTCTGGGTATCATCCGAATCATCGGCTCCTCAGGGCCATCATCCGAATCATCGGCTCCTCTGGGCCATCATCTTAATCATCGGCTCCTCTGGGCCATCATCCCAATCATCGTCTCCTCAGGGCCATCATCTCAATCATCGGCTCCTCTGGGATATCATCTGAATCATCAACTCCTCTATCTATGGCATCACTAGAGTCATCGGCATCAAGTTCTTGGAACTTGAAAAAGTCTACGGTGTTTGACTTAGCATTTTTTACACCCTATACATAACTATTTCATATTTATCTACAGGCTCGGGGGCTACTCCCATCGGGAGCGCTAGTCGCGCACCCGATAAAAATAATATGGCAACCTCGCCAACAAAAAAGAATAAAGTTGAAGATATCGGCATCAACAATCAAGATCTTCGAGTAGTACAACTTGAGTCTATGCGTGGCTGCAAGCACCCGCCCATAGACTCGGGGGCTACTCCCATCGGGAGCGCTTCGCGCACCCGAAAGAAAGCAACTTCGACTCTACATCAAGCACAAGATTCAACAGATGATTAAGACATTCGGCGAAGACAACTTTAGTCCCTGCCCGAAGCTTCACTTCGGCCAGACACTCGGGGGCTACTGACGTGGGCATAACCCTTCGGGTACTCGACATTGCCATACCCGGTGCAAACTATGAAGCTGGACTAACACAAGGACTCAACAAGCTGGACCTGCACGCGCCTCAACTTGGACTACAAGGAAAGAAGACTCCAACATGAATCCTACTAGGACTCTTGTAAACCCTAGCTTGGCTGATATATAAAGCCAGGCAGGGGCACCCCTTAGACACAATCAGAAACATAATCATAGAGGCGACACGCCTAGACACCGCAACCCGCGGATTAGAACTAGACTAGATCCAACAACTCCGCCTATGGCGGCCCCCTGTACATATATTTTCATATAGTGGATTGCTAGCAGGACGTAGCGATCGTCCACCGCGGGGACGTGAACCTGGGTACGTCGTGTACCGCCTCGCTCCCGGAACCTCCGTCGTCGCCTTTCTCTAAAAACCCAAGCCCCTCATGGTGGGCATTGCCGAGGAACCGCCTCGTCACCGGCGGCCCCGTTTTGCACAGTTGGCGAAGTAAACGAAGTCATAA
Source organism: Lolium rigidum (assembly GCF_022539505.1). NCBI lineage: Eukaryota > Viridiplantae > Streptophyta > Magnoliopsida > Poales > Poaceae > Lolium > Lolium rigidum. The sequence goes on from NC_061513.1 coordinate 314,509,820, forward strand.
AATCGCGCGGAGCCGCGTGGCGTCATTTTATGTGTCCTAGCAACCGCTGCAAAAGACGGAACTGGGATACGCCAATTATCTTGAAAAACCCTTCACGAACAGGGCTATCACGTCCGGAGTTCTATGGCTTTTAGGGAAAATGAGTAGGAAACGGCCCGTTTCACCACATAGTTTGTCGGAACGATGCCATATTTGGCACGTGCGTGGGCCCTAGGATGGGAAGCAAGGCCCCGGTCGCGGATTTCCAATCCGAACCACGGGCGAGGTGTCTAGCGGGTGTGCGTTGATCGTGAGTGCCATGTGTCGACGATGTATGATGATCGTGTGTGCTACATGCCACATATTTGTATCACGATGATGTTGTTGCTACATTTGATATGATGACGATGATGATTATGTGCTGTGCAACATTTGTGATGCATTTCAATGTATATTACTGCTATTTTTGCTGTGCGTGTTGTGCTGTGCTGGAAAATGAAGCGGAAAACCAAATGGTATGGTCTGTGCCGACGGCCCCCTGGATGTGCCAAATGGCAGGAGCTGTGCCGACGGCATGGCAGGTGGGCGGCCAGCAGCTGGGCGGCGCTGCTGCGACGCGGCTGGGGCTGATGAACCTGGGCCGACGGCTTGGCCGTCGGCACAGAAGATGGCTTGGGGACACGTGGCACGAGCTGGCTATCCGAGCGAGGCGGCTGGGCCGACGGCCTGGCCGTCGGCACAGAAGATGGGCTAGGCTAACGGCCGTTTGGGCGTCGTGGGGCCCTCGACGAAGGGGCCGACGGCAACTGTGCCGACGGCAACGTCCCACCGTCGGGCTACCTACTGTGCCGACGGCCAGACGTGTGCCGACGGCGAGGCAGGCTGTGCCGAGGCCACATTGTGCCGACGGCAAGGTGCCGACGGTTGCCGTCGGCACAGGCGTGGGCCGACGGCGAGGCAGGCTGTACCGACGGCCGCTGGCCGTCGGCCCCTCGGCGGGTTCCCGTAGTGAATTACACTGGACCAACGATCCTCGAAATATTATGAACTTAATCGCTTTTAGTTACATATGGATTTTTTCACATGGTATGATTATGATTAAGGAGGGCTACCAAGACTACTCAGTGATTATGATTAAGGAGGTGTAGTACTAGGCAACACGCAGATAATTCTCAGACGTTTAGATTAATTAAAGGACAGATCGACATCGTGTGACCAAAATTCGGAATTCTCAGATTGTAATTTTCGGTCAGTCCCGTCACTTGAACGACCCAGGTGGCTAATGCAGGAGCTCTACTTTTGCTAATGCCAAAGCCCAAGACAGGAACCGGTCCTGAAGAGGATCAATCAAGTTCTGGCCGAATACATCATCGAAGCAAGCCACGATCCGCAAATCGATCTCTCCTAGCTTCCAACTGAAACGAGCTAGCTGAGTACTACTGGCTAGCTCAAGTGTCAGATCTGGCACAATGTTTCTCTCATCGAGATGAAGCAACACCATTTTGTCCCGTGCCGCTCAGCTTCAAAGCTTCCTCACCGCTCCCGATGCCTCGTGTTCATAATTTTTTTGTTCTTCTTTTGTCTTTCCCATGATAAGCATATGTTGTGACAGATTTGATGTACAATTGAGTTTGTTGCCTAGTCTGAAGACGGAGCGGTGTATATAAGGGGCAGAAAATTACTTACACATCTGACAGTGGGGTGAAGAATCTCAAAAAAGCTCTAAGAACATCTTCACCGGTCCGTCCTAAATAGGCACTGACAGGTGTGTCGGCACATGCGTATGAGGGCATCGGCACCTGTTTCCCAAATTGGGAAGAGGTTGCACACAACAGCGAACCCAAACTGGCGTCCAAACAGGAATTTTTTATCGAAAAAATTGAATCTCACACATAAAGCTAGGAATTTGAATCAAGTTGTGCAAGTAGCAATTTAAATGTTGGCCAACTCATAGTCATCTCACAGTCCGGCTCTCAAAAAAACAACTTGGGTTTCATGGCCAAATGGATCAAAGGAACGGCGTGAGCGGTGGGGCCACCTCCATGACATGCGTCGGTCACTGGCGGCTGGTCGTCAATCACTGACTGGGCATCGATCACGGGTGGTGGTGGTGTCGATGCCGCCGTCGCTTGGGCTGCCATCACCTCCTTGCTGATCCTCCCGCAGTACATGTCGTGACACTCCTCCTCCTCCTCCTCCTCCTCCTCCTCGCGTCGAGGGTCCGACGCCGACGACGAAGGTCGTCTAGGAGAAGGACGACTCCCTCCTCTTCCAGGTGCACCACCGCCAGGACAAGGAGGCGCAGGTGCGGCGGAAGGCATGTGCCCTTGCCGGTGGCCTGGTGACCTGGAAGCAGCAGTTTAGGGACTGGGAGGGGAAAGAAGATGATGGCACGGCCGAGGTTTCAAGTCACGCTAGGGGTGGCGCGGTGATCCTTGGGACTTGGCCACGGGCAGGGGGAGGGCGGCCGTGGTCCTTAGCCTCAACCGGGGGCGCAGTGGTGACCATAGCCGCGAGGGACGAGGGCGCAGGAGATGTTGATTGGAGGGCGGCATCGGCCTGCCTCGCTGGCAGGTGGCAGCGGTGGGGTGGGTCGGTTGGGGAGCAACCTCCCGGTTCCTTTTTTTTTAATTTCCACCTTTTTCCATTTTCTACAAATGTTTTTTATTTTCATAATTGTGCTGATGTGTGGGACCTAGTCCACCTTAGAATTTTTTTTTGCCACGTCTCCTAATAGGTGGGCCCTAATTGTCAAAATAGTTGTCAATTTGTGATTAGAGAGAGTCTAGTGTTTTTCGCGAAATCCTTGAAAAAATATGGCAACATGCTTTGGATATAATAAAGGTGTAGTACGGGGACTTTGGTCAATGCCCGTACTACACAATTTGTGATAGGTCAACATGGAGTATCGGCCAGGCACGGGGACTTCGGTCCCAGCGACAACATTTTTTTGTGTGTGTTTTCCACTGCAATAGTTGCAGCTAAATTTAAGAGTTGTCTGTGGGAAGTAAAAATACGAAATGAAGATCACACGAGTTGGTATATGCTTTTGTGAGATGATGCCGCATCCGCTTGGACTTGTCTCATTATTCCGAACCAAGGAAAATAGTCGTAAGAAGGTCAAAACAAATAAGTCACCTAGGCTCCGGGTTACATCACTGAACAATTTTTACCGGTGGCTTGTCATGTCTATGCCTAAAAATACTACTCCCTCCAGTCTGAAAAATTAACGCGGTGGGAAGGTAACAGCAGCCTATTGGTAGGCACACTCACGCGTCGGTTAAAGTGGGCCGGAGGTAGTACCGTAGTGATTATGTGGGCATTTCAAGGCGTGAAAACGCAGTTAGGGACTAGTCAGCCTTGGACGCTTGGAATAGTCTGATTGCCACCTCCAAAATGTGAGTTTCAAGAGCACCTCGCATGCTGACCAAAAAGGAAGAAGATTTAAAACAACTTTGCATGCCGCCGGAATTGGCCTGCTTGATTAAACTGACATCCTGCTGATATGTGCCAGGGACATCCCACATTCCTAGAAGCCCATGCGACGCTGCACGGTTTAGATGAGGGTGCGTAGTTCGCACCTGCTCAAAACGTCCTGCCTCGCTCAAAGGCCAGCTACCGTTGTGCATAGAAAATCCACTCCGTCGCTTCAAGGGCCATGAAGTAACACTGTTTTATTCTGTGTACTTCTAACACCTAGCTGCGTCACTACTCCCGCTACCTCACATTCCCTCGTATTTTTACTTTTTTCTTTCTTTCTCTTGTATCCTCCATGGTTCATATGTGTGATGTGTAATAGTATAGGCTAGTGGTATGAATATATTTAACTGAATTGGTCGGATGAAGGGTGAGTGGTATATAGAAGGGGCAACGAATTATTTGCACATGTGAAAGTGGGTGGTTATTTTCATATTTGAGATGAATGCCCATGAGTTACAGTAGGTGTGCTGGTACTTCATATTCAGCTACAAACAAAACTTAGTTCCTTAACTTTTGTGAAATCAAAACTTAGGCCTTGACGGAAGAATAGTTAATTTATTCTTTTAATTGTGATGGTAGCATAAGTTTTTAAGAAATTACGTCATGGTAAAAAGAAAATATTAAAACTATAACAGAAATGTGTCATCTTTTTAGTATGCAAGAGTGGAACATGGGGATGAATTGTGCCATCATTCCGGTATCTGGCTACTATGATTTGGATATATAATTTTATTTTTGGGAAATTACAAAGATACTTCCGGTAAAGAGAAATAGGAGAACCAAGATGGAAATGACACCTAGTGCTAATTTTGTCATCCATGAGCTGGATCAGAAGTACATTAGGGTGAGACTTTACAGTTTATATGAGGTATTTTCCAACATTTGGTTTTATTTTTGTAATGTTTAAGCGCCATTTTATTAAATTGGTAATACCAGTCAAGGAAAAAAATGGGGTGACTAAGATTTCAGGGGCATATGCAGTAGCTCCATTATTACATGTCTATATTTGGTCGATTTATAATTGTTTAAATATTGTAGTCCTCTATTATGGAGAATATTAACTGACTTAAGAAATTTTATTGTACTTTAGTTTAGGACGATCATAAATTGAAAGTTCTCTTAGGTCATTGGTAAACAGCTTGTTGGAGAAAAGTCAGCACAATTAACACAAAATATACAAACTATATAATCAGTATTGTAATTAAGCAATTGTTTTTTCTAATTTTTTGTTTTTCGAATCTCCAATCTACAAGAGATAGATCTATCGGGCATAGCAGAGCACATTCTTCGGAAGCACTGCATCTGTAAAATTTGAAGTAGATTTGTACCCGGAAGCACTATACAGTTCACTCTTTTGTGTTTGACATATGGCAGGAGGTCAACAAAAAAGTACATAGACACAAGTTAAAGAAGATGACATGGGACCTCTTTAATGGGTGTAGGATATCTTACCGTACAGTCAATCAAGCTGAACTTAAGCTTTTTTAGAAGTGAATAGCCAAAGGACTGGCCAGCACCATTTAGTTCATCAGTACTTAAACTCCAGAGCATCTACCAAGATGCAAGGCCTGCTGTAATCAAGATTGTCGTTGGTGGCTCTTAATACAGATCATGATGCTTGGTGAATTAGAAGTTACATTTTTGTAGTAGTCCTGAACTGGTTCGTCTCCATGGAGCTTCCGCTGTTATTCCTGCTTCTTCGTCTCCGGGACAGATGTGATCTTTTTGACCAGTTTGGTGACTTCCCGTTCGCAACCAACAATGTTAGGCTAACTCAGTCCGGAGGTTGAAGACGAAAGACATCTCAAGAATTTCATTGTAATCTTCTTTTTTGGTTGGGATGTTTTGTATTGTTTGATGTTTCTTTTAATATTAAGGTTCTATTCGCAAAAAAAATGCTTGGTGAATTTTATGTGGTTCGAAAATGCTCCTTATAAAATATTCCCATCTACTACCCCATATTTGCCTCATATATCAACCAATGGGTCTGATAAGAAAGCGCATGCTAAATATGATTTATTCTTTCTAAATTATTTTACATGACTCAAATATCACAGAGAAAACGTGTTCATGGGGGATTGTCATTGTACTCTGTTACGCCCAGGTTACCGAACCCTTGTATCACCTCTTGTGAGTCTACCAAAAAGCTGGAAGCTCTGCACTTAAACTAGACTTGAACTAGAGATCTCCTTTTTCCAATCTCTATTTTCACTAAAGATCTGCACTTAGAGCATCTCCAGTTGCGTCCACCAAACCGTTTCCCAAACGTCGCCGAATTGAGCGTTTGCAGGACGTGTTTTGTTCGTGCGTTTGGAGGACGTCGCTCCCTAGTCGCATTCTCCAAAGGCCGTCCCCAAATAAATATTAGTGCACGAAAATAAAGGTTTTCATTCAAATTTGATTATATATTACAAAGTTTGAATGAAAATGGCTAGATTTGATCTAAGCCCTAGCCTACTGACCGCTCGGAGGTGCGTTTGACGGCCCTGCCCCATCGTCGCCTTTCCTCCGCCGCAGCTCCTGCTCCGCGCGCCGCCTCTCCATGCGTAGGGCGGTGGCCAGACGCCGCTGCTCCAGCAGCTCGTCGTCGCCTGCCCTCCCCTGCTGCGCCGCCTGGAGGGAGAGCTCGACGGCGCGGTGAATCTGCGCCTCTTCACGGGCACGGGCGGCGTCCTGGAGCTTCTTCTCCGACTCGAAGGACTCGACGAGCGCGCGTTGCTGATCGGTCGTCTCGTCCGGGTGCGGCCCGTCGTCGCCGGACCAGTCGAACTCGTCGTCGTCGTCATCCTCCTTCTCCGTCTCCTCCTCCTCCGCCTCGGCCACCGTCTGCTCCTCCTTCGCCTCAGCCTCGGTCTCCTCCTCCTCCTCCATTCGCGCCTCCAGGCGCGCCACCAATGAATCCGCCCGCCTCCCCCAGGCCGCCTCCGTTGCCGCCAGCGCCGCCTCCCACTGCTGACGCTCCTCCGCCGCCAGCTGCTGCGAGCGCCCCATCAACTCCCGCCGTCGGCGCTCGATCGCCTCCCGCCGTTCACGGTACGGCGCCTCCCACTCTTCGCGCTGGCGCTGGCGCTCATCATCCCACCACTGGCCAAACTCCTCCGTCTGGCGCCGCCGCGCCTCTTCTGTCGTGGAGGCGTCGAACGCCGCAATGGTGTCCGCCAGCGCCTCCTCCCCCCACGCTGCTGCTGCCGCGTTCTCGTCAGCTGCAGGGTCTGCAGCGTAGAACGCCGCTGCTGCCGCCGCCTCACGCTGCTGGCGGGCCCTCTGCTTGAGTGCCTCCCGCCGCTGCCGCCGCCCTTCACGCCAGATCTCCGCTCCGCGCCGCTGCCGTTCTTCCAGGGCGGCAGCGGAGATGTCGAATTGCAAACCCGGTAGTGGAGGTGGTGGTGGAGGAGACGGCGGTGGAGGGGACTGGCCATCGCCAGGGCGGTTCATCATTGCACAGTGGTGATGGAGGAGATGGTAGTGGAGCGACGAGGGCTGTGCTTGTGGCGGAGAAAGGGCTGCCGGTGGCTGTGGTGGCTGCCATTGAGCTGGGAGGGCCTTTTATAGACACCGGCGTCGGGAAGAAAGCGCGGGAAGAGGCAAGAAGCGGCTGGAAGAAAGCGCGGGAACGCGCGGTGGCGTGCGAACGCCAGCGACGCGTGGAGGCTGCGCAGCACCGACGAGACGTCTCGCCTGCCCCTCCGTCGCTATTAAGGCAAAGTTGCGACGCTTCGGTCGTGTGTCACTGCGCGCGAATAACTTCCGTCACGAGTTAGGCGACGGTTAGGTCCAAACTTGAATGTGTCGCTGATGCGTCGGCCCCGCCACTCCCCGCCTCGCTTTTCGTTATGTCTGGTGTGCCCCGAGCGTCCCGTGTGGGGTGGGAACGGCCTCGGGGCGCCGGACACCGTATCGGGCCGCGCCGGACAAAAAATAGGTTTGGGGGACGCGGCTAGAAAGGTTTTTTTGTCCGGCGCGTCCCAAATCGCTTGAGGGACGATTTGAGGGACGCGAATGCTCTTAAACCGGAAAAGAAAGGAAAACTGAGCATGTCAATCGGATAAATAGGAACATGGGGAAAGTGCTCCAGCCAAGATGGCTAGACGTTCTACTAGTAGTAGATTCCATATTGTCTGTTAAGCCCAGTTATGCCCAGTTATTTTTCTTCGCCCCGCTACACGTCGCGCAGGATCACAACTACGCCTTGTTTATTCTGACACCCACAATTGCCCAAATAACAGATCCATCAGGAATTAGTCGGCTGGCCGGCATACACACGATGGATTTATATATATACAAAAGAGACCGGTTTTGTAAAACCTTTGCCGAAGTCTATTCTGTTTCTCTCTCCTAGGTCTCGGGCAATCCCCATGGCGATCACCTCCATCTATACCTGGCCATGGGCAGCCCGGCCCGAGGCCCGGCCTGAAGCCCAGCCCGAAAAACCCGGGTCTGGGCTGAGAAATGTTGGCCCGACTGCCGGGCCAGGCCGGGCCTGGGTAGCCCGAAAACAGCGTTTAACACTACGGTCCGACCCGCAGCCTGACGGCCCAACGGGCTTGGTGGGTATTTGGTCATGCCGGGCCGGGCTTGGGCTGGATTTTTTTGCGTCGTGCTTACCTCGGGCCGGCCCGAGGCCCGGCCCGGCCCGACACATGCCCAGGTACTCCATCTAGAGTTTGAATCGATCTCTGAGTCGTTCCCGCGGGTGCGATCTCCCTCGAACCCTCACATCCTCACGCCGTGCTCCCTAGAAGACCCCGGCCTCTGGTAGTCTCCGCGCTGACTCAGAGCGATCAAGGGGCTCTCCTCGATTGCTACCCGCCCTTGGTCTAGCTGCGAGATCGGTGAGGGTCGACTATGACGGGAACGACGGCGAGGTTGGGAAGTGGCAAGGCGGTGGTGACGGCTCCTGATTTGGGGGCTGCTGGATTGGTGGGGAGCGAGAAGCTGGCCTCCCCTTCTGTGGCGGCGGCCGAATCTGATGATCATGGGTCGGAGATGATGGGCTGTCTGTGTTTAATTGCAGCGGAGGCTGCGCTCGTGGTGCTGGATGATGGCGTCGATGACGTCCCAGTTCACTCGCCGTGGGCGCTGGTCGGTAAGGTTCTGTCACCGAATACCTTGCACATCAGCACAATCGCGGCATCGCCGAGGCCGGCGTGAGGCAACCCGCGTGACTGCTTTTGAACCCGGCCGATGATAATTATTAGTGGCTGAATTTGGAACGAAGGCGGACAAGGACCGTGTTGTAGATGGCTCTCCATGGGTTGTTGGTAAACATGCGGTTCTTCTCAAGGATTTTGACGTTGATCAGAAGCCCAGGAATATGGTTTTTAATGGTATGAAGGTTGGGGCTAGGATCACCAATTCACCGTTTGGGTACATGCACAAGAAATGGGGTGTACTGATTGCTAGATCGCTTGGCATCGAAGGTTCCTGTTGTGGATTGTGATATTTCAGGGAGATGCTGGGTAGTGATATGTCTTAAACGTATCTATAATTTTTGATGCACCATGCTTGTTTTACACTAATTTATATATGATTTGGTTACACTTCATTGCACTTTTACATAATTTCCGGCACTAACCTATTAACAAGATGTCACCGTGTCAGTTTCCTGTTTTCTGCTATTTTTGTATTTCAGAAAAGTTGTACAGGAAATATTCTCGAAATTGGACGAAACAAAAGCCGAAGTCAATATTTTACCGAAACGAAGACGAAGTCCAAAGGGGGTCGAAGAGGCGCAGCAGGTCGGCCAGACCTACCCTAGGCGCGGCCTGGACCTGGCCCGCGCCTAGGGGTGGTCTGGGCCCACCAGGTGCCCCACCAACCTGAATCCTTCGCCTATTTATACATCTTCTCGGAAAAACTCGGAATATCCGAGCCTCCATCCACGAAAAGTTCCGTCGCGGCCGCCATCGCAGAACCCATCTTGGGGGGTTCTGAAGCTCTTCCCGGCACTCTGCCGGAGGGGGAAATCATCGCCAGAGGCATCTACATCACCATGCGCGCCTCCGAACTGATGCGTGAGTAGTTCATCCCTGGACTATGGCTCCATATCAGTAGCTAGATGGTTGTCTTCTCCACCTTGTGCTTCATGTATCGATCTTGTGAGCTGCCCTACATGATCAAGATCATCTTTATGTAATCCTCTATGTTTGGTTTGTTGGGATCCGATGAATATTGAATATAATGTTGAGATTGATTATATATTCATATCATATGTTATTTTTGATCTTGCATGCTCTCCGTTGCTAGTAGAAACTCTGGCCAAGTGGACACTTGTGACTCCAAGAGGGGTATTTATGCTCGATAGTAGGTTCATGCCTCTAGTTCCCTGGGAGAGTGACTTTATAACTTCTAAGGTTGTAGATGTGTTGTTTCTACTAGGGAGAAAACAAAAATCTTTTATCCAAAGGTAATTCTATTGTTTACTTTACACACATTGCTTAATGCGATAGTCTGTTGCTTGCAAATTTGTACTGGAAGGGGTGCGGACGCTAACCTGAAGGTGGATTATTAGTCATAGACGCAGTTGGATTACGGTCTATGTATTATGTTGTAATGCCCATATTAAATCTCATAGTAATCATCTTGTCATGTATGGTCGGTATTCTGTCAATTGCTCAGCTGTAATTTGTTCACCTAATATGCTATTTCTTTATGGAGAGACACCTATAGTGAACTATAGACCCCAGTCCTATTTCCTTTACTGATAAATTCAACTGCAATCATGTTATGTTTACTTTCTGCAAACATCTCCTTCCATTCGATACGTCTACTCCTTTGTGTTCAGCAAACCGGTGAGATTGACAACCTCACTGTAAGTTGGGGCAAAGTACTTTGGTTGTGTTATGTGCATGTTCCACATTATTGCTGACGCCGGTAGTGCGCCCTGCCACTAGTCAGCCAGCAACACCTTCAGAAGTCACGTTTTTCTCCTACTGGTCGATTAAACCTTGGTTTCTTACTGAGGGAAAACTTGCTACTGTACTCATCATAACTTCCTCTTGGGGTTCCCCAACAGTGTGTCCGCATACGCCGAGTACACGCCATCAGGTAGCTTCTTGCGTGTCCGAGTGGAGGTTGATGTCGACAAACCTCTTCAAAGGGGAGTCACCATCTTCTCTCAGCGTCGGAACGCCACTAATTGGTTTGATGTCTAGTATGAGAACCTTCCCCACTTCTGCTTCTCGTGTGGGCTCATTGGTCACTCCTCGGTCGAATGCAAGAACCCAGGTGAAAGGATCGTATGCCGCACCTAGAGGGGGGGTGAATAGGTACTAACCAATTTTTAGTTCATTTTCAATTTAGGCTTGACACAAAGGTAAATTCTCTAGATATGCAACTAAGTGGATTTACCTATATGACAAGGTTACCAACTAAGCAAGATATAGCTACGCAATATATAGGAGATAGAATAGGATAGAGGTAACCGAGAGTGGAGCACGCGATGACACGGAGATGATTCCCGTAGTTCCCTTCCTTTGCAAGAAGGTACGTCTACGTTTGGAGGAGTGTGGTTGCTACGAAAGCCAAACCAACAGCCACGAAGGCTTCACTCAGATCTCCTGTGAGCAATGCCACGAAGGCCTAGCCCACTTCCACTAAGGGATTTCCTCGAGGCGGAAACCGGGCCTTTACAAAGTTCTTGGGGCACACATCCACAACCGAATTGGAGGCTCCCAAATCTGTAACAACACAGCAATCAACAACAATACATCAACACAAATCAACTAGGGATCCAAAGAGGAACACTAGCAAGGGGGCCCTCAAACAAATGAGGAGGAAATGTAAATTGCTTCGGTGAGGATGTAGATCGGTGTCTTCTCCTTCGAATCCCCTAAGATCAAGAGCTTTGGTTGGGGGAGGGAGAAGATCTTGCAAATCTTGAGTTCTTGAGGTGGCTCTAATGGTGGTGAAGCTTGGCATATTTTTGTGCAATGATTGAGAAAGGAGGAAGGTAGAAGAAGGGGGTATAAATACCCCCCCCCCCCAAAAATCCAGCCGTTGGAGTCTTCGAGGGCCGGATAATCCGGCCTAAGTTGGGGCCGGATAATCCGCCCCCCACCAAAAATCCGGCCCTGGGAAAAATCCGGCCAAATGTCCGGCCAAAAGTCCGGCCCATGTCCAGGGCCTTACTGAGCCGCGTCGCCTCTGGTCCTTAGCCATTTTTTGGGGGGCCGGATATTTCGAAAATATCCGGCCCGGATTATCCGGCCTTGGGGAAAATCCGGGCAAATGTCCGGCCAATTATCCGGCCCTTGTCCAGGGGAGTACTGAGCCACTTTGCCTCGAGTCCTTAGCCAAAAATTGGGGGCCGGATATTTTGCAAATATCCGGCCCGGATTATCCGGCCTGGTGAATCTGTTTCAGCTTTCTTTTGACTCGTTTTTCCACACAAGTTACTCATATACATGTATCTATATAAATCATGCACCACTTCATCAAACATTAGTGTATCACATATATTGACATCAAACACACAAAACATATTGTGAGAGATGTTCTTTCAATCTCCCCCTTTTTGGTGTTTGATGACAATACACGGATTTGCAAGGAAAGCACTATAGAGAACAAGTATGTTGGCAAAAACATAGAGGCACTCCACCTACATGTGTGCATACAAGTAATTTTCATTTGAATACAAATACACAACATATAGGTGCGAGGTGCCTCAACACTAGAGATATCCAACATGAGCTCTGATGTCTACGCACGCTTCTATTCCTGTAGACAGTGTTGGGCCTCAAAAGAGCAGAGGTTTGTAGAACAGCAGCAAGTTTCCCTTAAGTGAATCACCCAAGGTTTATCGAACTCAGGGAGGTAGAGGTCAAAGATATCCCTCTCAAGCAACCCAGCAATTAAGATACAAGAAGTCTCTTGTGTCCCCAACACACCTAATACACTTGTCAGATGTATAGGTGCACTAGTTCGGCGAAGAGATAGTGAAATACAAGTATAATGGATGATTGTAAGTAGTAATTGCAATCTGAAATAAAGATGGCAGCAAGCAAACATGTAACAGAACTTGTTGGAAACGGTGTTTCAATGCTTAGAAACAAGGCCTAGGGATCATACTTTCACTAGTGGACACTCTCAACATTGATCACATAACTGAATAAATAAATGCTACTTTCTACACTCTCTTGTTGGATAACAAACACCATTCATTTTGTAGGGCTACAAAAGCACACCTCAAGCCGGAGTAAACAAGCTCCATAACATCCGGAGTTCATATTAGAGTAACCTCTAGAGTGCATAATAGACCGTTGCAATTTAGACCGAGTACTAACATAGCATACACACTGTCGACAATAGCTATGAAAGGGGGAATAGATCGCATCAATACTATCATAGTAATATTTAACTTCATAATCTACAAGAGATTACAATCATAACCTACGCCAAGTACTACATGATGCACACACTGTCAACTTTACATCATGGAGGAGGAATAGACTACTTTAATAACATCACTAGAGTAGCACATAGATTAATAGTGATACAAAGCTCATGATCACATAAAGATCACACCATGGGAGAGAGAGATGAACCACATAGCTACCGGTAGAGCCCTCAGCCTCGGGGAGAACTACTCCCTCCTCATCATGGGAGACAGCAACGGCGATGAAGATGGCGGTGCTGTCGATGGAGATGACTCCGGGGGCAATTCCCCGTCCCGGCGGCGTGCCGAAACAGAGACTTCTGTCCCCTGAAACGGAGTTTCGCGATGGCGGTGGCGTCCCTGGAGTCTTTCTGGAGTTTCGTCAATTGTTGTAGGGTTTCCACGTCACGAGAGATTATATAGGCGAAAAGGCGGCGCAAGGGGGTGCCTGGGGGGCCCACCCCATAGGGCGGCGCGGCCCCCCTCTTGGCCGCGCCAGCCTATGGTGTGGAGGCCCTGGGTCTCCTCTCCGTCTCCCCTTCGGTGTTCTGGTCCGTCTCGGTGAAATAAGATGTTTGGCTTTTGTTTCGTCGAATTCCGAGAATATTGCCCGAACAGCCTTTCTGGAACCAAAAACAGCAGAAAATAGGAACTGGCACTTCGGCATCTTGTTAATAGGTTAGTTCCGGAAAATGCATCAAAACGATATAAAGTATGAATAAAAACATGTAGGTATTGTCATAAAACTAGCATGGAACATAAGAAATTATAGATACGTTGGAGACGTATCAAGCATCCCCAAGCTTAGTTCCTACTCGCCCTCGAGTAGGTAAACGATAACAAGGATAATTTCTTAAGTGACCTGCTACCAACATGATCTTGATCAATACTATTGTAAAGCATATGAGATGAACGAAGTGATTCAAAGCAATGGTAAAGATAATGACTAAACAACTGATCATATAGCAAAGACTTTTCATGAATAGTACTTTCAAGACAAGCATCAATAAGTCTTGCATAAGAGTTAACTCATAAAGCAATAGATTCTTAATAGAAGGTTTTGAAGCAATACAAAGGAAGATATAAGTTTCAGCAGTTGCTTTCAACTTCAACATGTATATCACATGGATGTATATCTCATGGATGATTGTCAACACAAAGTAATATGATGAATGCAAATAAGCAAGTATGTAGGAATCAATGGACACAGTTGACACAAGTGTTTGCTTCTAAGATAGAAGGAAGTAGGTAAACTGACTCAACATAAAGTAAAAGAAAGGCCCTTCGCAGAGGGAAGCAGGGATTACTATTTTTGTGCAAGAGCTTTTATTTTGAAAACATAGAAACAATTTTGTCAACGGTAGTAATAATTCATATGTGTTATGCATAAGACATCCTATAAGTTGCAAGCCTCATGCATAGAATACCAATAGTGCTCGCACCTTGTCCTAATTAGCTCGTACTTCCATGGATTATCATTGCATTACATATGTTTCAACCAAGTGTCACAAAGGGGTACCTCTATGCCACCTGTACAAAGGTCCAAGGAGATAGATCGCATTTGATTTCTCAATTTTCATAGATCTCAACTTGAGGATATCCATACCGGGACAACATAGAAAACAGATAATGGACTCCTCTTTTATGCTTTAAGCATTCAACAACAGATAATATTCTCATAAGAGATTGAGGATTAATGTCCAAACTGAAACTTCCACCATGATACATGGCTTTGGTTAGCGGCCCAATGTTCTTCTCTAACAATATGCATACTCAAACCATTTGATCATGATAAATCACCCTTACTTCTGACAAGACGAACATGCATAGCAACTCACATGATATTCAACAAAAGTGTAATAGTTGATGGCGTCCCCAGAAACATGGTTACCGCTCAACAAGCAACTTATAAGAAATAAGATACATAAGATACATATTCTTTACCACAATAGTTTTTAAGGCTATTTTCCCATGAGCTATATATTGCAAAGACAAGGAATGAAATTTTAAAGGTAGCACTCAAGCAATTTACTTTGGAATGGCAGAGAAATACCACATAGTAGGTAGGTATGGTGGACACAAATGGCATAGGTTTTGGCTCAAGGTTTTGGATGCACGAGAAGAATTCCCTCTCAGTACAAGGCTTTGGCTAGCAAGGTTGTTTGAAGCAAACACAAGTATGAACCGGTACAACAAAACTTACATAAGAACTAATTGCAAGCATTATAAGACTCTACACTGTCTTCCTTGTTGCTCAAACACTTTTACCAGAAATATCTAGACTATAGAGAGATCAATCATGCAATCCAAACTTCAACAAGCTCTACGGTAGTTCTCCACTAATAGGTTTAAACTACATGATGCAAAAGCTTAAACATGATCTACTATGAGAGCTCAAAACAATTGCCAAGTATCAAATTATTCAAGACATATACCATTTCCCACATGAAGCATTTTCTGTTTCCAACCAAATAGCAATCAACGAAGCGGTTTTCAACTCCGCCATTGAACATTAAAAGTAAAAGCGAAGAACACTAGTGTTCATATGAAAAAGCGGAGCGTCTCTCTCTCCCACACAAGGTACGATCCAATTTATTCAGAGAACTAAGATAACAAAACGAAAATAAAAGCACACAGACGCTCCAAGTAAAGTACATAAGATGTGACGGAATAAAAATATAGTTTCACTAGAGATGACCTGATAAGTTGTTGATGAAGAAGGGGATGCCTTGGGCATCCCCAAGCTTAGCCGCTTGGGTCTTCTTGAAATATGCAGGGATGAACCACGGGGGCATCCCCAAGCTTAGACTCTTCACTCTTCTTGATCACATTATATCACCCTTCTCTCTTGACCCTTGAAAACTTCCGCCACACCAAACTTCTCATAAACTTCATTAGAGGATTAGTGCATAATCAAAAATTCACATGTTCAGAAAGGACACAATCATTATTAACACTTCTGGACATTACCCAAAACTAGTGAAAGTTAATGGAACAAAGAAATCCACTCAACACAGTAAAAGAGGCAATGCGAAATAAAAGGCCGAATCTGTCAAAACAGAACAGTCCGTAAAGACGAATTTTTTAGAGGCACTTAACAGGCTCAGATGAAAAAACTCAAAACTAATGAAAGTTGCGTACATATCTGAGGATCACGGATGAACATTTGCAGCATTTTACGAGTTTCCTACAGAGAGACCTACTCAAATTCGTGACAGCAAGAAATCTGTTTCTGCGCAGAAATCCAAATCTAGTATCAACCTTCTATTAGAGAATTTACTTGGCACAACAATGCAATAAAATAAAGATAAGGAGAGGTTGCTACAGTAGTAACAACTTCCAAGACGCAACAAAACAGTAGCAAAATAAAAACATGGGTTATCTCCCAAGAAGTGCTTTCTTTATAGCCATTAAGATGAGCTCAGTGATTTTAATGATGCTCGCGCAAGAAATAAGAGTTGAAGTGAAAGAGAGCATCAAGAAGCAAATTCAAAACACATTTAAGCCTAACCCACTTCCTATGAAAAGGAATCTTGTAAATAAACAAGTCATGTAAGCACAATGCAACAAGCATAGAAAGGCAACACAAGCGCAACTTCAAGATTCTCAACATAAAGAGGGGAAACTTAATATTATTAAGATGCATATAACCATGCCCTCTCTCATAATAACTTTCAGTAGCATCACGAACAAACTCAACAATATAACTATCACATAAAGCATTCTTATTCACATGCATAAAAGTATCATTACTCTCCACATAAGCATAATCAATTTTATTAGTAATAGTGGGAGTAAAACTATCACAACCATAATTGCAATTATCATAAATTGTAGGCATGGTATAATCATAATAAACTTTATCCTCCATAGTAGGTGGCACCAAAATACCACTATCATTATAATCATCATAAATGGGAGGCAAAGTATCATCAAAGAAAATTTTCTCCTCAAAACTTGGGGGACTAAAAATATCACAACCAGACTTCCCCAAGCTTAAATTCTTCCATAGCATTAGCAATAATAGTATTCAAAGAGTTCATGCTAATAACATTGCTACAACTATTTTCCAAACAAAGTTCCATGGGTTTTTTAATTCTCTCTTCAAACACATCATGTCCTAATTCAATATAAAGTTCATAAAGATCTCTAATTTTTTTTGTTGTTTTCCATTAAGCCTAACTAGTGAAAATAAAAACAAGAAACAAAAAGATATAATTGCAGGATCTAAAGGAAATAGCTTCGAGCACTCACACACCAACAACTGTGCTAGGAAATAGCTTAGTAGTCGGAGGATGTGAATACCTTTTACCTTACCTCCCCGGCAACGGCGCCAGAAAATAGCTTGATGTCTACGCACGCTTCTATTCACAGTGTTGGGCCTCCAAGAGCAGAGGTTTGTAGAACAGCAGCAAGTTTCCCTTAAGTGAATCACCCAAGGTTTATCGAACTCAGGGATGTAGAGGTCAAGGATATCCCACTCAAGCAACCCTGCAATTAAGATACAAGAAGTCTCTTGTGTCCCCAACACACCTAATACACTTGTCAGGTGTATAGGTGCACTAGTTCGGCGAAGAGATGGTGAAATACAAGTATAATGGATGATTGTAAGTAGTAATTGCAATCTGAAATAAAGATGGCAGCACGCAAACATGTAACAGAACTTGTTGGTTGATGGCGTGTAACTCACACGTTCGTTGGGAACCCCAAGAGGAAGGTATGATGCGCACAGCAGCAAGTTTTCCCTCAGAAAGAAACCAAGGTTTATCGAACCAGGAGGAGCCAAGAAGCACGTTGAAGGTTGATGGCGGCGGGATGTAGTGCGGCGCAACAGACAGGATTCCGGCGCCAACGTGGAACCCGCACAACACAACCAAAGTACTTTGCCCCAACGAAACAAGTGAGGTTGTCAATCTCACCGGCTTGCTGTAACAAAGGATTAACCGTATTGTGTGGAAGATGATTGTTTGCGAGAAAACAGTAGAACAAGTATTGCAGTAGATTGTATGCGATGTAAAGAATAGGACCGGGGTCCACAGTTCACTAGAGGTGTCTCTCCCATAAGATAAATAGCATGTTGGGTGAACAAATTACAGTCGAGCAATTGACAAATAGAGAGGGCATAACAATGCACATACATGATATGATAAGTATTGTGAGATTCAATTGGGCATTACGACAAAGTACATAGACCGCTATCCAGCATGCATCTATGCCTAAAAAGTCCACCTTCAGGTTATCATCCGAACCCCTTCCAGTATTAAGTTACAAAACAACAGACAATTGCATTAAGTATGGTGCGTAATGTAATCAATAACTACATCCTCGGACATAGCATCAATGTTTTATCCCTAGTGGCAATAGCACATCCACAACCTTAGAACTTTCTCACATCGTCCCAGCATTTAATGGAGGCATGAACCCACTATCGAGCATAAATACTCCCTCTTGGAGTTAAGAGCAAAAACTTGGCCAGAGCCTCTACTAATAACGGAGAGCATGCAAGATCATAAACAACACATAGGTAATAGATTGATAATTAACATAACATAGTATTCTATATCCATCGGATCCCGACAAACACAACATATAGTATTACAGATAGATGATCTTGATCATGTTAGGCAGCTCACAAGATCCAACAATGAAGCACATAAGGAGAAGACAACCATCTAGCTACTGCTATGGACCCATAGTCCAGGGGTGAACTACTCACTCATCACTCCGGAGGCGACCATGGCGGTGAAGAGTCCTTCGGGAGATGATTCCCCTCTCCGGCAGGGTGCCGGAGGTGATCTCCGTAATCCCCCGAGATGGGATTGGCGGCGGCGGCGTCTTAGTAAGGTTTTCCGTATCGTGGCTCTCGGCATCGGGGGTTTCGCGACGAAGGCTTTAAGTAGGCGGAAGGGCAACGCGGGGGGCCACACGAGGGCCCCACACGCCAGGGCCGCGCGGCCAAGACCTAGGCTGCGCCGCCCTGTTGTGGCGGCGCCTCGTGGCCCCACTTCCTTTCCCCCTCGGTCTTCTGGAAGCTTCGTGGCAAAATAGGACCCTGGGTGTTGATTTCGTCCAATTCCGAGAATATTTCCTTTGTAGGATTTCTGAAACCAAAAACAGCAGAAAACGACAGAATCGGCTCTTCGGCATCTTGTTAATAGGTTAGTGCCGGAAAATGCATAAATACGACATATAATGTGTATAAAACATGTAGATATCATCAATAATGTGGCATGGAACATAAGAAATTATCGATACGTCGGAGACGTATCGCATCCCCAAGCTTAGTTCTCGCTCGTCCCGAGCGAGTAAACGATAACAAAGATAATTTCTGGAGTGACATGCCATCATAACCTTGATCATACTATTGTAAGCATATGTAATGAATGCAACGATCAAAACAATGGTAATGACATGAGTAAACAAATGAATCATAAAGCAAAGACTTTTCATGAATAGTACTTCAAGACAAGCATCAATAAGTCTTGCACAAGAGTTAACTCATAAAGCAATAAATCAAAGTAAAGGTATTGAAGCAACACAAAGGAAGATTAAGTTTCAGCGGTTGCTTTCAACTTATAACATGTATATCTCATGGATAATTGTCAACATAGAGTAATATAACAAGTGCAATATGCAAGTATGTAGGAATCAATGCACAGTTCACACAAGTGTTTGCTTCTTGAGGTGGAGAGAGATAGGTGAACTGACTCAACATAAAAGTAAAAGAAAGGTCCTTCAAAGAGGAAAGCATCGATTGCTATATTTGTGCTAGAGCTATATTTTGAAAACATGAAACAATTTTGTCAACGGTAGTAATAAAGCATATGTATTATGTAAGTTATATCTTACAAGTTGCAAGCCTCATGCATAGTATACTAATAGTGCCCGCACCTTGTCCTAATTAGCTTGGACTACCGGATCATCGCAATACACATGTTTTAACCAAGTGTCACAAAGGGGTACCTCCATGCCGCCTGTACAAAGGTCTAAGGAGAAAGCTCGCATTTTGGATTTCTCGCTTTTGATTATTCTCAACTTAGACATCCATACCGGGATAACATGGACAACGGATAATGGACTCCTCTTTAATGCATAAGCATGTAGCAACAATTAGTGTTCTCATATGAGATTGAGGATATATGTCCAAAACTCGAAACTTCCACCATGATTCATGGCTTTAGTTAGCGGCCCAATGTTCTTCTCTAACAATATGCATGCTCTAACCATTAAAGTGGTAGATCTCTCTTACTTCGGACAAGACGGACATGCATAGCAACTCACATGATATTCAACAAAGAGTTGATGGCGTCCCCGAAGCATGGTTATCGCACAACAAGCAACTTAATAAGAGATAAAGTGCATAAGTACATATTCAATACCACAATAGTTTTTAAGGCTATTTTGTCCCATGAGCTATATATTGCAAGGCGAATGATGGAAATTTAAAGGTAGCACTCAAGCAATTTACTTTGGAATGGCGGAGAAATACCATGTAGTAGGTAGGTATGGTGGACACAAATGGCATAGTGGTTGGCTCAAGGATTTTGGATGCAAGGTTTAGGCTAGCAAGGTTATTTGAAATAAGCACAAGGATGAAACGGTGAAGCAAAACTCACATAAAAGACATATTGTAAACATTATAAGACTCTACACCGTCTTCCTTGTTGTTCAAAACTCAATACTAGAAATTATCTAGACTTTAGAGAGACTAAATATGCAAACCAAATTTTAGCAAGCTCTATGTATTTCTTAATTAATGGGTGCAAAGTATATGATGCAAGAGCTTAAACATGAGCACAACAATTGCCAAGTATCAAATTATTCAAGACATTTTAGAATTACTACATGTAGCATTTCCCGATTCCAACCATATAACAATTTAACGAAGAAGATTCAACCTTCGCCATGAATACTATGAGTAAAGCCTAAGGACATATTTGTCCATATGCAACAGCGGAGCGTGTCTCTCTCCCACACAATGAATGCTAGGATCCATTTTATTCAAACAAAACAAAAACAAAAACAAACAGACGCTCCAAGCAAAGTACATAAGATGTGACCGAATAAAAATATAGTTTCAAGAGAAGGAACTCGATGATGTTGTCGATGAAGAAGGGGATGCCTTGGGCATCCCCAAGCTTAGACGCTTGAGTCTTCTTAGAATATGCAGGGGTGAACCACCGGGGCATCCCCAAGCTTAGAGCTTTCACTCCTCTTGATCTTAGTATATCATACTCCTCTCTTGACCCTTGAAAACTTCCTTCACACCAAACTTCAAGCAAACTCATTAGAGGGTTAGTGCACAATCAAAAATTCACATGTTCAGAGGTGACACAATCATTATTAATACTTCTGGACATTGCACAAAGCTACTGGACATTAATGGATCAAAGAAATTCATCCAACATAGCAAAAGGGGCAATGCGAAATAAAAGGCAGAATCTGTCAAAAACAGAACAGTCCGTAAAGACGAACCTGGAAGGGGCACTTAGCTTGCTCAAACGGAAAAACTCAAAACTAATGAAAGTTGCGTACATATCTGAGGATCACGCACGTAAATTGGCATATTTTTCTGAGCTACCTACAGAGAGGCAGGTCGAAATTCGTGACAGCAAAGAAATCTGTAACTGTGCAGTAATCCAAATCTAGTATGAACCTTACTATCAAAGACTTTACTTGGCACAACAATGCACAAAACTAAGATAAGGAGAGGTTGCTACAGTAGTAAACAACTTCCAAGACTCAAATATAAAACAAAGTACTGTAGCAAAATAAACACATGGGTTATCTCCCAAGAAGTTCTTTCTTTATAGCCATTAAGATGGGCTCAGCAGTTTTAATGGTGCAATCGCAAGAAATGGTATTTGAAGCAAAAGAGAGCATCAAGAGGCAAATTCAAAACAAATTTAAGCCTAAAATGCTTCCTATGAAAAAGAATCTTGCAAATAAACAGGTCAACGAAGAACCAAGTGAATAGCATAGGAAGACAAAACAAGTGTAACTTCAAGATTCTCAACATAAAGAGGGGAAACTTAATATTATTAAGATGCATATAACCATATTTCCCTCTCTCATAATAACTTTCAGTGGCATCATGAACAAACTCTACAATATAACTATCACCTAAAGCATTCTTATTCACATGCATAAAAGTATCATTACTCTCCACATAAGCATAGTCATTCTTATTAATTGTAGTGGGAGCAAATTCAACAAAGTAGCTATCATTATTATTCTCATCATCAAATATAGGAGGCATAGTATCATCAAAGAAAATTTTCTCCTCCGTGCTTGGGGGACTAAAAATATCATGCTCATCAAAGCCAGCTTCCCCAAGCTTAAATTCTTCCATACACTAGTGGAAAATGGGGCAATAGGCCCGGTCCATTTGGGCCTTTAGACCTGGTTCCCGAACCGGGACCAACTAGGCGGGACTAAAGGGGGTACCCTTTAGTCCCGGTTCAAAGATCAACCGGGCCTAAAGGCCTCGACACGTGGTGCGGCCAGGGAGCTCGCGGTGGAAGGGCTTTGGTCCCGGTTCGTGGTACGAACCGGGCCTAGGTTTCTCCGCCGCGGCGAGAATTGCTATTTCTTTGCCGCGGCACGTATTTAGGCTGTACCAGCGTTTCTCGCCGCGGCGAGAAACAGGCGTTTCTCCGCCACGGCAGAGTTTCGAGCAATGCATATATATCATTCAAGAAACCACAAAAAATCGTCATGAATATATATAGACATCGTCAACAGTACACGACATAGTCAACACAAGTACACGTAATGCATGCATATTTACAATACAACATCTCCCGAACGAATATCCTTCGCCGTCACGATCTTCCGATAGTGCTCTCCACCTGGGGTAAGGACCTCGGTAATAAAGAATCCCGCGATTTCCTCTTGAATTGCTTTTATTTGATCCGTCGTTATGAGAGTGTCCCGTCGGGCGTGTCATCTATATTTAAAAAAGGAGATCAATATATGAATGGAACTCAATACAATAGATGGTACTAATTAAGATTAATTGTGAAAATTTGTTATCGTACACGAGTGTGGTGTATTTGGGCATCCCCACCCTTGGGACAGGACATGTCACGCATGAAGGTGCGGACGTAGTATCCACATAAGTTATTCCCTTGTTCCCGCCTCATACACTTTACGAAAAAATAGTTCGATCAAACTAATAATAAAGCATCGTATTGAAAGTAAATATCATATATAAAGTTTCACGGACATAGCTATATATATAGTACTACTTACGTGGTAATCTCTAAATGTAAGCTCCGGTTTCCATTCACCCGGAACAGTATTGATGAACCGTTTCCAAGCCCTGCCCGGCAAAAAATAATGAGTAAATGAGTAATTGATTAGTTGATGATATCTTCGAATTAGAGCAGATGAAGATGCCAATACGAAATTGATTGAAACTACCTCCGGAGGATGGCAGCCATGTCCGCCCATTCCGCATATTCTTTACGTTTCGAGTCCATGACGTTTACGACTCCAAGGTGAAGATCAACGATTAGGAGAATAAAGTGGAAACCGCACAAGCATAGCTCAATGATTACGAGAATAAAGTGGAAGGTGCACAAGCATAATGTATGTTATATATAACACTCACTTGAAGTTGTAGGGAAAGAATATATCCTCTTTGTCCGCTTGCTTCTCTAAAAACATTACGATGTTGTCCTCTCGTGTCCTTGGGGTACCGTCGAACCGTAACTTCATGAACCGTGTTTGGGTCTATGAACCCCAGCGGTAGGAGCTTGCCTCTTTTGTATTCTAGCTTCTTCATTCTCGCATAATTAAATGTATAGCGTACACAAAGAATATAATGAGGATAATTGTTAGTGCAAATGAATGAGCTACAAACTTAATTACACAAATAAATCACTTACGATGCAGTAGCAACCGATGACAACTTTGTCGAGGGCGTCTTGATTGAATAACCGAAACAGCTTCTTCTAACTCAAGGTTTATCTCGTCTTCCCCCGGAAGTAATGCTCATCTCTAAGATACACCGTGATGTAGCTTTCACATCTTCGACAAGGCTTTCAGTACCAGTCATGCAACCTTCGCATCCGAGTCCCTAGACGCGCGAGCTCGCCGGGTTTGACGAGATCGGATCCGTATCTATACTTGTTTACCACTTGAGCCGTTGGATAGTAATCTTCGTACTCAACCGATGCTCCCCGAGCTCTAGCCGCCCGTTCGATCATCGATGCCGTCTCCGGATCATTATATGGCTCCACGATGAAGTGGGGTGCGGCTCGAATGTCCTGCTGTCCAAGCTGGGCGACTTTTTTGCTTCTTTGCTCGCTCTAGAGGACTGTCCAAGAGAGCGGTCATAATCAGCTCTCAGCTCAGGTCTCTTCATTCTCGTCTCGGCAAAGTGCTTCACCGTCTGCGGTGGAATAAACATCTTCTTCGGCGCAAGAAACGCCTTTTGCTCTTCAGCCTGCTCATGTGGTAACAACTCTGGAGTCTGTGCCCTCATTGGAGTTGATGATCTCTTCGGAGCTGTAGGAGGTACCGCGGACCGCTTCCTCTTTTGCTTAGGTGGAAGCGGCGGAGTCTCCTGACGAGGAGGAGGAGGCGGCGGAGTATTTTCACGCGGAGGAGACTCGGTCATGGATAGGGGAATCATCATCGCGCAGAGGAGAATCATCACGCGGAGGAGACCGCACAGGTGGCGGAGGAGGCGGAGGTGGCCTCGCTTGTTGGCTTCTCACCCGGAAACACAATGTTCTCCTTCCGCCATTGCACGGTGGTTCTACGGGCTTCTCCCGGTTCTTTGATTTCCCCATCTTCACCTGCAGGGTGCTCAAGCACCAACCCCTCATACTCTCTCAACACTTCATCCACCATCACAACAGCAAAGTCGTCTTGGACCGGACGACAATGGTAAGACCTTGTAGGTAAGAGGATGCCGACCGCTGCCTTGAAGGATAGGTTGAAAACTTTAACATGCAGCTCACAAGGACGGCTCTCAGTGAGATCATCCACGGGGGGGTAGCGAGGAGGCTCGACCACCTGGTCATCATCGTCATCATTATCCACCTGCTGAGAGGAAGCCACGCTGCTTTTCCGGTGTGGTTGAGATTGCAGCGGGGCGAGGGCATTGAGCAGTGCAGGATCTACAGCCTGCCCCCGAGCCATCTGAGATGTAAGTACTTGGGTTACCATGGTTAATTGGGCTTGCATGGTGCTCATACCCTCCTCTAAGTTAGCCAGGCGGTCTGTTTCCCTTGCCTTCCTCCTCTCATGGCTTTTATCAGGAAATCTCTTCCTTTCCGCAGGAAAGCCATACTTCCACGGAACGGAGCCTCGCTGTGCCTCGTGTTCGTCCGCCGTGTTCTTTGTTCCCAAGGGCGCGTGTCGGCTCATCGTTCTCTCTTTCGGGCTGGAACAACCCCGCCTCCACGTCCCTATGTGCTTTTTCCAGGGCATCAATGGGAACCTTCGGATGAGCTTTCTTATAGATGCACTTCCTCGTTTCTGGATCCAACATTCCCCCAATCCCGTAGAACCACTCCTTGCACCGTTCGATCCAACCGTGTGTCCCTAATCCGATCCCTTTATCGGTCGGTTCCGCCTCAGCTGCCTCGCCACTTAGGACGGTTAGCCCCGTATCCACCGGACCCGAATTTGGTGATATAGCTTCAACGCAGCATTTGCCTTATTTATTTCCGACCTTCTCTTAAATTCTTCCGACTCCGTGCTCGTACTTCACGAATTCGTCCCAGTGATTTTTTACCTTCTCACTGTCCGGAGTCTTCTTTAACTTGATAAGGCGGCGCAATCTTTTCTTGTGGCTCTTGAATAGTTCGGCCATCTTCTTCTTGCCAAACTCGCGGAGGGCCTCGCTCCATCTTGGCCTTTTCAGCGTCCCCCCCTCTTCGGGTACTATGTTGAAATGTGACATGAGCTTGTTCATAATGCTGTTTTTGGCTACATCATCGATATAAAGACCTTGAGCTTCTTCCTCTGCAGACAGCACTAGTCCCTTCGGCTTGTGCCATTCTCGAACGGTGATCGGGACGTGGTCCCTAACAAGCACTCCGCATTGAGCTATAAATGACTTTGCACCTTTCTCTGGAGCAATCGGTTTACCATCCTTTTCGATGTGGGTGATGTCGTGCCTAACACCGTCATCCAACTTTTTGGCCGGGCCTCGCTTCCTCGACTTTACATGAAGAAGTGCTCGATCCGGAGGGCTAAAAAAGAAATAGTTCATAGTCGAGTACAATTTAATTAGTTAATGCATCTAGTCGATCAACAGCGGCTTAATTAATTTATATACCTCGGTGATAACTACAGTTCGGGAGCCATTATGATGATCTTGTTCCTCACCGGCGCCACTAGGATCTTCTTCCTCAATATTCTCCGCTCCCTCACCGGAGTCATTCAAATAAGTTGCGGTGACATCGTCACCGCCATCATCTGGAATAACGTCGTCGTCGCGATCATCCAGAGTACCGTTTGCTATGAGTTCCTCCATGAAATTTTCTTGAATTTCATCTCTGTCCATGCTTTCTACAACGACCTGCAAGCTATACATATAGGAACCATCATATGATCAATGGTGTTCAAAGCATTCATACTAATAACATTGGCATTATCATGCATATAAAGTTCCATAGGTTTTTTAATTTTCTCTTCAAACACCTCATGTCCTAACTCAAGATAAATACTATAAAGATTTCTAATATTTTTTTTGTTTTCCATTAAGCCTAACTAGTGAAATCACACAACTTAGTATTTTCAGGAGTATTCATTTTAGCAGTAGTAAATAAAGCAAACTAGATAAAGTAAATGCAAGTAACTAATTTTTTTGTGTTTTTGATATAGAGAACAAGGCAGTAAATAAAGTAAAGCTAGCAACTAATTTTTTTGTGTTTTGATATAATGCAGCAAACAAGAAAGTAAATAAAATAAAGCAAGACAAAAACAAAGTAAAGAGATTGGATTGTGGAGACTCCCCTTGCAGCGTGTCTTGATCTCCCGGCAACGGCGCCGGAAAATATGCTTGATGGCGTGTAACTCACACGTTCGTTGGGAACCCCAAGAGGAAGGTATGATGCGCACAGCAGCAAGTTTTCCCTCGGAAAGAAACCAAGGTTTATCGAACCAGGAGGAGCCAAGAAGCACGTTGAAGGTTGATGGCGGCGGGATGTAGTGCGGCGCAACACCAGGGATTCCCGCGCCAACGTGGAACCTGCACAACACAACCAAAGTACTTTGCCCCAACGAAACAGTGAGGTTGTCAATCTCACCGGCTTGATGTAACAAAGGATTAACCGTATTGTGTGGAAGATGATTGTTTGCAGAAAACAGTAGAACAAGTATTGCAGTAGATTGTATGCGATGTAAAGAATAGGACCGGGGTCCACAGTTCACTAGAGGTGTCTCTCCCATAAGATAAATAGCATGTTGGGTGAACAAATTACAGTCAGGCAATTGACAAATAGAGAGGGCATAACAATGCACATACATGATATGATAAGTATTGTGAGATTTAATTGGGCATTACGACAAAGTACATAGACCGCTATCCAGCATGCATCTATGCCTAAAAAGTCCACCTTCAGGTTATCATCCGAACCCCTTCCAGTATTAAGTTGCAAAACAACAGACAATTGCATTAAGTATGGTGCGTAATGTAATCAATAACTACATCCTCGGACATAGCATCAATGTTTTATCCCTAGTGGCAACAGCACATCCACAACCTTAGAACTTTCTGTCACTGTCCAGATTTAATGGAGGCATGAACCCACTATCGAGCATAAATACTCCCTCTTGGAGTTAAGAGCAAAAACTTGGCCGAGCCTCTACTAATAACGGAGAGCATGCAAGATCATAAACAACACATAGGTAATAGATTGATAATTAACATAACATAGTATTCTCTATCCATCGGATCCCGACAAACACAACATATAGCATTACAGAGAGATGATCTTGATCATGTTAGGCAGCTCACAAGATCCAACAATGAAGCACATAAGGAGAAGACGACCATCTAGCTACTGCTATGGACCCATAGTCCAGGGGTGAACTACTCACTCATCTCTCCGGAGGCGACCATGGCGGTGAAGAGTCCTCCGGGAGATGATTCCCCTCTCCGGCATGGTGCCGGAGGTGATCTCCAGAATCCCCCGAGATGGGATTGGCGGCGGCGGCGTCTCGCATAGGTTTTCCGTATCGTGGCTCTCGGCATCGGGGATTTCGCGATGAAGGCTTTAAGTAGGCGGAAGGGCAACGCGAGGGGCCACACGAGGGCCCCACACGCCAGGGCCGCGCGGCCAAGACCTAGGCCGCGCCGCCCTGTTGTGGCGGCGCCTCGTGGCCCCACTTCCTATCCCCCTCGGTCTTCTGGAAGCTTCGTGGCAAAATAGGACCCTGGGCGTTGATTTCGTCCAATTCCGAGAATATTTCCTTTGTAGGATTTCTGAAACCAAAAACAGCAGAAAACAACAACTGGCTCTTCGGCATCTTGTTAATAGGTTAGTGCCGGAAAATGCATAAATATGACATATAATGTGTATAAAACATGTAGATATCATCAATAATGTGGCATGGAACATAAGAAATTATCGATACGTCGGAGACGTATCATTGGTAACGGTGTTTCAATGCTTAGAAACAAGGCCTAGGGATCATACTTTCACTAGTGGACACTCTCAACATTGATCACATAACTGAATAAATAAATGCTACTTTCTACACTCTCTTGTTGGATAACAAACACCATTCATTGTGTAGGGCTACAAAAGCACACCTCAAGCCGGAGTAAACAAGCTCCACAACATCCGGAGTTCATATTAGAGTAACCTCTAGAGTGCATAATAGACCATTGCAATTTAGACCGAGTACTAACATAGCATACACACTGTCGACAATAGCTATGAAAGGGGGAATAGATCGCATCAATACTATCATAGTAATAGTTAACTTCATAATCTACAAGAGATTACAATCATAACCTACGCCAAGTACTACATGATGCACACACTGTCAACTTTACATCATGTAGGAGGAATAGACTACTTTAATAACATCACTAGAGTAGCACATAGATTAATAGTGATACAAAGCTCATGATCACATAAAGATCACACCATGGGAGAGAGAGATGAACCACATAGCTACCGGTAGAGCCCTCAACCTCGGGGGAGAACTACTCCCTCCTCATCATGGGAGACAGCAACAGCGATGAAGATGGCGGCGGTGTCGATGGAGATGACTCCGGGGGCAATTCCCCGTCCTGGCGGCGTGCCGGAACAGAGACTTCTGTCCCCTGAAACGGAGTTTCGAAATGGCGGCGGCGTTCTTGGAGTCTTTCTGGAGTTTCGTCAATTGTTGTAGGGTTTCCACGTCATGAGAGATTATATAGGCGAAGAGGCGGCGTAAGGGGGTGCCTGGGGGGCCCACCCCATAGGGCGGCGCGGCCCCCCTCTTGGCCGCGCCAGCCTATGGTGTGGAGGCCCTGGGCCTCCTCACCGTCTCCCCTTCGGTGTTCTGGTCTATCTCGGTGAAATAAGATGTTTGGCTTTTGTTTCGTCGAATTCCGAGAATATTGCCCGAACAGCCTTTCTGGAACCAAAAATAGCGAGAAAACGAGAGCGGCACTTCGGCATCTTGTTAATAGGTTAGTTCCGGAAAATGCATCAAAACGATATAAAGTATGAATAAAACATGTAGGTATTGTCATAAAACTAGCATGGAACATAAGAAATTATAGATACGTTGGAGACGTATCAAGCTCAAACAAGAGACATAGACAAATATGAAGTTGAGACAAGGTGATAGAAATCATACCCATATGGAGATATATAATACCGGATATATAACATCACACACAATATAATAAACCTTGGTCTCAACATATAGAAATCCGAAATCCATAACATAATGTCTCACAACCACATATAGCACATAGTTTTAAACGACCAAACCAACAAGCCAAGTAGTTCAAATAAACGACATAAAGGACACAAGCAATAAAGGAATGATAAACGCATATGCTTGTGCCCAAACTACCATGCAAATCCCCGAGAAGTCCTAATAGACCACTTCTCCCCCTTTGGCATCAAGACGGCAAAAAGGGAAAAGCGCGATGCTACTCGCCCCATGACGATCACTCGGAACCATCTTCGTCTTCGGTCTGGTACTCCTCTTCCTCTTCCTCTTCATCTTCAGTGTCAGGGGCAGGAGGAGAGCTGCGAATGTAGTTGGCCCTCTGAATGCAATCCTCAAGATCATTCCACGGAACCTGTGAAGAGTGCCACCCACTGTAACCTGGGTGAACTGGAGGCTGAGGCGGAGGTCCTTGCTCACCACTGAGCTTATGAAGAATGACCGCCTGAGTATGCTGTATTTCAGAACGCTCTCGGCTGGCCGCTGATACGTCCCAAACGTATCTATAATTTCTTATGTTCCATGCTACTTTTATGATGATACTCACATGTTTTATACACATTATATGTCGTTATTATGCATTTTCCGGCACTGACCTATTGACGAGATGCCGAAGAGCCGATTCTTTGTTTTCTCGCTGTTTTTGGTTTCAGAAATCCTAGTAAGGAAATATTCTCGGAATTGGACGAAATCAACGCCCAGGGTCCTATTTTTGCACGAAGATTCCGGAAGACCGGAGGGAGACGAAGTGGGGCCACGGGGCGCCGCCACACTAGGGCGGCGCGGCCTAGAAGGGGCCCGCGCGGCCCTAGCGTGTGGGGCCCCCGTGACTCTCCCGACTCCGCCCTTCCGCCTACTTAAAGCCTCCGTCGCGAAACCCCCAGTACCGAGAGCCACGATACGGAAAACCTTCCAGAGACGCAGCCGCCGCCAATCCCATCTTGGGGGATTCAGGAGATCGCCTCCGGCACCTTGCCGGAGAGGGGAATCATCTCCCGGAGGTCTCTTCATCGCCATGATCGCCTCCGGATCGATGTGTGAGTATTTCACCCCTGGACCATGGGTCCATAGCAGTAGCTAGATGGTCGTCTTCTCCTAATTGTGCTATCATGCTCGATCTTGTGAGCTGCCTATCATGATCAAGATCGTTTCTTTGTAATCCTACATGTTGTTTTTGTTGGGATCCGATGGATATTGAATACTATGTCAAGTTGATTATCAATCTATCATATATGAGTTGTTTATGTTCTTGCATGCTCTCCGTTGCTAGTAGAGGCTTTGGCCAAGTTGATACTTGTGACTCCAAGAGGGAGTATTTATGCTCGATAGTGGGTTCATGCCTCCATTAAATCTGGGACGATGACGAGAAAGTTCTAAGGTTGTGGATGTGCTTGTTGCCACTAGGGATAAAACATCGATGCTTTGTCTAAGGATATTTGTGTTGATTACATTACGCACCATACTTAATGCAATTGTACTGTTGCTTGCAACTTAATACCGGAAGGGGTTCGGATGATAACCTGAAAGTGGACTTTTTAGGCATAGATGCATGCTTGGATGGCGGTCTATGTACTTTGTCGTAATGCCCTGATTAAATCTCATAGTACTCATCATGATATATGTATGTGCATTGTTATGCCTTCTTTATTTGTCAATTGCCCAACTGTAATTCGTTCACCCAACATGCTATTTATCTTATGGGAGAGACACCGCTAGTGAAATGTGGACCCCGGTCTATTCTTTACATCTGAAATACAATCTACTGCAATACTTGTTCTTTACTGTTCTTCGCAAACAATCATCTTCCACACAATACGGTTAATCCTTTGTTCACAGCAAGCCGGTGAGATTGACAACCTGTTATCCCCAGATTTTAGCCAAATCAGGAGATGGGCCGTAATTGAGATGGGCTTGAAGAAGATACACGTGGAGAATATCTGAAGCGGGCTTGTACAAGAAGTTTGGGCTGGATTGCCCGTGTATCTGTATATTATTAGATCGTGTCGGTTAGAATTAAAAGATAGAGTTTAGCCCGTACACGGGTTAGTTTATTTCCGAATTAGAAAGTCCCTTGGACTATAAATATGTACCTAGGGTTATTGAGAAAGGAGGACAATCACGTTCACAACAAACACAAACCGGGCGCATCGCCACCCCTTATTTCGAGGGTTTCTCCGGGTAAGCATCATGCTGCCTAGATCGCATCTTGCGATCTAGGCAGTATATGTTTATTCGTTACCTGGTGTTACTCGTGCTGAAGCGTTGTTGATGGCGAGTAGCACTACTTATCATAGATGTCTTGGGGCTTGCATTGATGCTTTTCTTACGCATATTTGCTTAGCAATGCTGTCCCTCGATATCTAGCTGCCCTTACACCTATCTAGGTGTAAGGGCAGCACCTACTTGTTCGTTACTTAGTAGATCCGATCCGTTATAGTCGTTCCTTGTTCTTCAAGGATTAGTTTAATATCTGCATGATTAGGCCTTATGCTTGGGGTTGGATGATCCGGTAGTGCGTGAGGTGTTGTTTTACCGTTCCTACAAGGGATGTTCAGGAATTGACTTAATGTTGGTTTTAGGCCTCTTTTAGGAATAGTTTCCATCATCTTTCGTATCTGCTAGGACCAACTACGCGTAGGATGTTCCGATTATGCGGTGAAAACCCTAAACTGTCGTAGATTGGTTTAGCTTTGTTTTGATCAAGCAGGATCCCCATGTCATCGTAAATCCAACGTGATCTATGGGGCGATCGGCTCTTTGAGCCGATCCACGAGGCAACCTGAGAGCCGATCGGGCTCGTATTTAATGTTTACGTGTCTACCATGCAGGAGACTAATCGAAGCAATCCAACACCTTCCTGATCAGGTATAGGTCAGGTGGCACGCCCTTGCAACCGCCAGGACGTGTGCTGGGACTTTGCGGGACGACGCGAGGCACCAGGGCCCACTTAGCAGTCTTGGGAGTCTCTCTCGGCTCTTCGTGTTGCTTAACCACTGCTCGCCGGTGGGTTTTGGCAGGCAACACATTCTGGCACGCCCGGTGGGACACTTTCTGCAACAACCACGTCAACATCGGCAGCCAAGATGTCGGATGAACTGATCAAGTACGAGGATCTACCTGCAGAGCATAAGAAGAAATACGATGAGCTGAAGGCCATCTTTGAAGCCGATCTCATCGGCTCTTTTGAGAAGACCCGTTCGCACGGCATCAGGTTCAAAGGATTCACACCCGAAGGCGCGTTCGAGGGATTAGATCTGTCTCTCCCTTCGGAGGAACGTACCAGAGCCCTGCGCCAGGAAATTAACTATGCTGTGGCTCATTCTCTACATCGGCATTCTGAGAGCCTGGTGAATACTCTTGAGCGGGTTGCGCTTCGTGTGGTGCAAGAAATCATGAAACATCAGTATTCTCCGTCAGGACATGCTCTAGGGACTCACCAGGGAGAGATACCATTCCACACTAGGCCACCACTGCCATTCGCGATGGCAGCTCCACAGCAATAAGGTTCACCGGCATACGTTGTCTACAAGGCTGGAGGTGATCCTGGCGACTACCAATTCTTGTATGAGCCACGCAAGGAGATTCCACATGGATACGTGTGCACATACGTGCCAGACTGCAATAGCTGGACGCACGCGATCCAGACTTCAGCAGGAGGAATTGCCGGAACAGGAGCGATTGTTACGGCAGGAGGGATTGCTGGAGGCGCGGGGAGTTCTGGAGCAG
Source organism: Lolium rigidum (assembly GCF_022539505.1). NCBI lineage: Eukaryota > Viridiplantae > Streptophyta > Magnoliopsida > Poales > Poaceae > Lolium > Lolium rigidum. The sequence goes on from NC_061513.1 coordinate 314,543,298, forward strand.
ATGCTGAGAAACAAGCGTGGCTAACTAAATATGCCACTGCCACGAGTCATGAAAGCTCAACCCCTACAGCTCCTACTGTAGATCAGATCAGCGCAATCTTGAGAGATCAGTTCGGCATCCTGCCGAAGAAGAGAACAATCGGCTATTCCAAGCCGTACCCCAACGAGTATGACCTGATCCCACTGCCGCCTAAATATCGGCTCCCTGACTTCACAAAATTCGGTGGATCAGAAGGGTCTAGCTCCATCGAGCACGTGAGCTGATACTTGGCACAGCTGGGCATGGTTTCAGCATCAGAACCGCTACGTGTGAGGTTCTTTGCCCAATCTCTCACGGGTCCAGCCTTTGGGTGGTACACCTCGTTACCCCCAGATTCAGTTCGGACATGGAAGCAGCTGGAAGAGCAGTTTCACATACAATATCATTCAGAAGCTACCGAAGCTGGCATTGCCGATCTGACGTAGGTTCGGCAAAGGCGAGGAGAGACGGTGTCTGAGTACATTCAATGTTTCAGAACTGTCAAGAACCGATGTTATTCGGTTCATTTATCTGAGAAAGAAGCACTCGAGCTGGCTGTGGCAGGCCTCGCAGCGCCACTCAAGGATCTGACGTTCCAAGTGGAGTACAATTCATTGGCGCACATGGTCCAGAAACTGACATTGTATGAGCAGCGCCACCCAGAATTGTACCAAGACAAGTTCAAGCGCACGATAGGCCTGGTCGACGCTGAAGAGGATGAAGACCCTGCGGAAGATCAGGAAGTCGCAGTGGCTGAATGGACTGACGGCAGTTCCCGTGTCCTGCAAATGGGTGAAACAACCAGGGCCTCCAAAAGGGTTTGACTTTGACTTAAGCAAAACTGAGCAGTTTTTGATTTGTTGATGAAGGAGAAACAGCTGAAGTTACCCGAAGGCCACAAAATTCCTACGTCACAAGAGATGAACGGTAGGCCATACTGCAAATGGCATCACACGTTCACCCACGCCACCAACGACTGCAAAGTGTTGCGCGCACAGATTCGAATGGCGATAGTGTTAGGCCGATTAATCTTCGGACAATTTGCCATGAAAGTAGACACACATCCGTTTCCTGGCGTCAACATGGTGGATCTCAGTCACTCCCTAAGATGCGAGCCAGGTTTCTCTTTTGGTGTCAACATGGCAGGGCTTGGGAGCCGCCATGGCAAAGATAAAGCGAAGCAGTCACTCCCGTGGCAAGGAGAAAGGGGAGGCCGATCCACGCGACCGGCCCCAACATGATAACAGACGGTACCTGACAGAAGAAGAAGTGAGAAGCGTGCGGTATCAACGACCACTCTCCGCGCATCTCCTTAACAAATATGAGCAGCAGTATGACCGACGTCGGCGCTACGACGTGGATGACGAAAGATATTGTCGGTCTGATGCAGATGACAGGAGGTATCGTCGATATGATAGAGACGATGAAGGGTACGAGCGCCACGCTAGAGGGAAGTCAAGAGAGCAAGAAGACATGGATAGGCATTGGAACTGTCCTTTCTTTAAACACTGCTGGGACTCAGGAATGAGCCGATTACCTACAATCGAGAACTGGCCAGAGTGTAGACAGCAGAGGAAGGGAACAAATGAAGTTTCAGTGTTCAAGCGTCTCGGGCCTCTCCCACCTCAGGACAAACGAGCTGAGTCGTCTCAAGATGAAGACTTCGAGGAGTCAGATGAAGAAGAGGATAAGTACCACCGGCCAAGGTGGTGTCCTGATGGACTCAGCCATTCTCATAAACGTAGGGTGAAGCGGCTACGAAACCTGGAGGAAGCCGAAGCACAGTACATGTACACGTTGAGGAAGGCACGGCCCGATCTGGCTGTGAGAATTCAGCAAACGTTGGAGACAGAGATGCGCCCGCCAAAGAAAGTGTGGCGCCCTAAACAGACAAAAGCCGATGCAGAGGCATCGGCTGATACAAACATGGTGTTTATCTCCAACTTGTCAGGACGAATCGAGCCATTCATGGGATTGGTCAAAATCAAGTCTGATGAGGAGTTTCGTTGGGGGGCAGAGCAACAACAAGCATTTGACGATATTAAGGAGTACCTAACGAAGCCACCTGTGTTAGTTCCGCCACAGCAAGACAGGCCATTCTACATTTACTTATCAGTAGCTGACACCTCAATCGCATCAGTGGTGGTGCAGATTTATGATGGTCTGGAAAAGGTGGTTTTCTACCTCAGCAGAAGGATGTTGGATGCAGAAACAAGGTACCCTGAAATTGAGAAGTTGTGCCTCTGTCTATTTTTCACCTGCACCAAGATCCAGCACATCTTGCTGTCAGCAGAAATCATCGTCATATGCAAATCGGATGTCATCAAGCACATGCTGTCGGCTCCTGTGCTGAAAGGCCGACTCGGCAAGTGGATGTTTGCGTTATCGGAATTTGATATCCGGTATCAACCTGCGAAAGCAGTCAAGGGGCAAGCGTTGGCCGATCTTATCGCTGAACGAATAAACACGGACGTAGCCGCACTATCTGTGCGTGCATGGGCCATGTTCTTCGATGAATCGGTCTGTGAGGATGGTTGCGGCATCGGCGTGCTACTCGTGTCGCCTCGGGGGGCAACATTTGCCTTCTCCATCAGGATATCTACCCCTTGCACCAACAATGTTGCTGAGTATGAAGCGATATGCAAGGGAATGGAGTTGCTATTAGATGCTGGGGCAGAAGCGGTTGAGATCTTTGGAGACTCCAAATTGGTGATTTCTCAACTCACGGAAGAGTACAAGTGTGAGAGCGAGTCGCTCTTTCCATTATGGATGCAATGCCGTGAGCTGATGACACGGTTCAGATATATAAACTTCAATTGGATCCCAAGGTCGCAAAATACCGAGGCGAACGATCTCGCACAAACGGCGTCAGGATACAAGGACGTAGCCGATGGAGCTGATTTTCAGGTGTAGTTCATGGAACCAGATGATTGGAGAGCCGATATCTTCAATTACTTGAAAGATCCGGCTCGGGGGGCACCTAAACGGATAAGATATAGGGCCATGAAGTACGTACTGATTGGCGATGACATGTTCTACAGGACATTGGAAGGATTGCTTCTCAAATGTTTGGGACCAGCCGAGTCCAATCGGCTCTTGCATGAGGTGCATGAGGGTGCCTGTGGAACTCACCAATCGGCTCATAAGATGAAGTGGCTGATCAGGCGATCGGGATTTTATTGGCCCACCATGCTTGAAGATTGTTTCCAGTACTATAAAGGGTGTCAAGCATGTCAGAAGTTTGGGAGCATTCAGATGGTACCCGCATCAGCAATGAATCCTATCATCAAACCTTGGCCATTCCGAGGTTGGGGCATGGATATGATCGGTAAAATTCATCCTGCATCAAGCAAAGGCCATGAATGGGTTCTGGCCATTACAGATTACTTCACTAAATGGGTGGAGGCCGTCCCTATGAAGGCAGTAGCATCGAAAGATGTCATCAGTTTCGTGTTGGAACATGTCATTCATAGATTCGGGATTCCCCAGACTATCACGACCGATGGAGGTTCGGTCTTCGTTTCTAAGGAGTTTAGAAAATTCTGCGAGGATATGGGAATCAAGCTGATCCGATCGTCTCCATACTATGCTCAAGCAAATGGGCAGGCTGAAGCGTCCAACAAGAGCCTGATCAAGCTGATTAAGAGGAAAATCGACGAATACCCTAGACGATGGCATGAGGTATTGTCAGAAGCTTTGTGGGCTTATCGCATATCGTGTCATGGAGCAATAAAAACCTCGCCATATCAGCTGGTCTATGGACAGGAAGCTGTGTTACCCTGGGAAATCAAGGCTGGGTCGAGACGGATAACATTTCAGAATGATTTAACTGCTGAAGAATATGCAGCCCTAATAAGTGACAAGCATCGAGGATGCAACGGAACTCAGACTATGGTCACTTGAGAAAATCAAGGAGAATAAAGCCAAGGTGGCTCGCGCATATAATAAAAAGGTGAAGCCAAAGGAGTTCCATGTTGGTGATCTGGTATGGGAAGCTGTATTGCCGTTGGGGGACTAAGGACAAGGCATATGGTAAATGGTCTCCAAATTGGCATGGCCTGTACAAAGTTGACCAAGTTTTGAAGGGTAATGCATACATGCTCGAGCAGTTGGATGGCGTGAAGTTCCCAGTTGCTGTCAATGGTCAACATCTTAAGAAATATTTCCCAAGCATGTGGGATGACGAACAGTGAGATACGGGGGCCGATTTTTAAATCGGCCAGTAAAAATATTTTTAGCCGATGCACGGTCATCGACTTAAGAATAAAACAGCCGATGCACGGACATCGACTTGAGAACAAAACAGCCGATGTACAGCTATCGACTTTAGAGTTGCAAAATGTTGTGGTCAGATATCAAGTTACAGTCTGAATTCTGAATTCGAGGAGTGTTTGCTTGGATATCTGTTTGGTTTAAGATTTGAGCTCGGCCTTATGGGCGTTTGAGGGTGAAAGGCCGATATGTTGCTATCGGTCCTTGGTGCGTTGACCTACTTTGGCAATCGGAATGATTAAAATTGGAGAAGCAAATCGGTGGAATATTTTTCATTGATTAACAGAAAGATCTTACAAGAAAGAGCCGATGGCTCTCAAAAGGATCATCCGATGTCTAATGCACTACTACTACTACTGGTCCTGCGCTGCTTCCTAAATCTACGGGCCGTTGCTGCCCTCGTCGTCGTCATCGCTGCCGCCAGCGCAGCTGCTGGCGGACTCCTCGTCGTTGCTCCCGTAGCCCTCTACGGGAGCCTCGTCTTCCTCGTCGTCATCGTCGTCGTCATCGTCGTCCCACCAGGCGCGGAAGCGCTTGGCCGGCGGATATTCGTCGGAGGAGGTGTCGTCCTCCTCTTCCTCCTCCTCGTCGGAGGAGGTGAAGTCGTCCCAGGAGAAGCGGTCGTCCTCGCTCTCCGCCTCCTCCTCCCCGTCGACGAGGAATTGGAGGTCGTCCTCTTCGTCGGTCAAGGACTTGTCATCCTCGGACCAGACGGAGGAATCGTGGTCCTCCTTGTCCCACGTCGTTGGGGCGAGGATGTCGTGCGCCGCCAACGAGCCCCATTCTGGCGTCGGCTCACGAGAGGGAGACGATACGTAGGAGGGACCTGATGTGGCCGAGGAGGAGGAGGAGGAAGAAGACATGGCTACAGAGGAAGGGGGTTTTTTGCCGATGGCTAGTACGGAGCAAGAGGATGAAGAGGCGAACTGTTCGACGCGGTTAAATAATGGGATATGGGGGAGTTAATGTTGCAACAGTCCCCGAGGAAGTGGTGTCAAAGAACTGTCAAATCGTGCAGAGAAGTTGAGAAGGCAAGGCGTCATGATGAAGGATACTGCGACGGTTCTGCTCTGCCACGACATGACCCGATGAGGAAAAAACAGAGTGGTTTTGAAATTATCATTACCAAAACCAGGGGGGCATGTGTTATCCCCAGATTTTAGCCAAATCAGGAGATGGGCCGCAATTGAGATGGGCTTGAAGAAGATACACGTGGAGAATATCTGAAGCGGCCTTGTACAAGAAGTTTGGGCTGGATTGCCCGTGTATCTGTATATTATTAGATCGTGTCGGTTAGAATTAAAAGATAGAGTTTAGCCCGTACACGGGTTAGTTTATTTCCGAATTAGAAAGTCCGTTGGACTATAAATATGTACCTAGGGTTATTGAGAAAGGAGGACAATCACGTTCACAACAAACACAAACCAGGCGCATCGCCACCCCTTATTTCGAGGGTTTCTTCCGGGTAAGCATCATGCTGCCTAGATCGCATCTTGCGATCTAGGCGATATATGTTTATTCGTTACACGGTGTTACTCGTGTCTGAAGCGTTGTTGATGGCGAGTAGCACTACTTATCATAGATGTCTTGGGGCTTGCATTGATGCTTTTCTTACGCATATTTGCTTAGCAATGTCTGTCCCTCGATATCTAGCTGCCCTTACACCTATCTAGGTGTAAGGGCAGCACCTCGCTTGTTCGTTACTTAGTAGATCCGATCCGTTATAGTCGTTCCTTGTTCTTCAAGGATTAGTTTAATATCTGCATGATTAGGCCTTATGTCTGGGGTTGGATGATCCGGTAGTGCGTGAGGTGTTGTTTTACCGTTCCTACAAGGGATGTTCCGGAATTGACTTAATGTTGGTTTTTAGGCCTCTTTTAGGAATAGTTTCCATCATCTTTCGTATCTGCTAGGCCCAACTACGCGTAGGATGTTCCGATTATGCGGTGAAAACCCTAAACTGTCGTAGATTGGTTTAGCTTTGTTTTGATCAAGCAGGATCCCCATGTCATCGTAAATCCAACGTGATCTATGGGGCGATCGGCTCTTTGAGCCGATCCACATGGCAACCTGAGAGCCGATCGGGCTCGTATTTAACGTTTACGTGTCTACCATGCAGGAGACTAATCGAAGCAATCCAACACCTTCCTGATAAGGTATAGGTCAGGTGGCACGCCCTTGCAACCGCCAGGACGTGTTTTGGGACTTTGCGGGACGACGCGAGGCACCAGGGCCCACTTAGCAGTCTTGGGAGTTTCCCGGCTCTTCGTGTTGCTTAACCACTGCTCGCCGGTGGGTTTTGGCAGGCAACACAACCTCACTGTTACATTGGGGCAAAGTACTTTGGTTGTGTTGTGCAGGTTCCACGTTGGCGCCGGAATCTCTGGTGTTGCGCCGCACTACACTCCGCCACCAACAACCTTCAACATGCTTTTTGGCTCCTACTGGTTCGATAAACCTTGGTTTCTTTACGAGGAAAACTTACTGCTGTGCACATCACACCTTCCTCTTGGGGTTCCCAACGGACGTGTGTCTCACGCGCATCAAGACTGTTTTCTGGCGCCGTTGCCGGGGAGATCAAGACACGCTGCAAGGGGAGTCTCCACTTCCAATCTCTTTACTTTGTTTTTGTCTTGCTTTATTTTATTTACTACTTTGTTTGCTGCACTAAAACAAAACACAAAAAAATTAGTTGTTAGCTTTACTTTATTTACTATCTTGTTTGCGTTCTCTATATCAAAAACACAAAAAATTAGTTACTTGCATTTACTTTATTTACCTTTTGTTTATTTCATCATGTTTCCTCCTAATTACACTCTAAAAGACATACCGGTAGGACGTGGGTCTATCATTGGAAGAGATAATATAGAAGCATTTTTCACTCATGTTAGTAAAGTTGAAGATTTTTAAGATAGATCCTTGGCAAAAGTTATTCCTACTTATGAAGGTGCTACTGCCTCTTTAGTACGCATGTTGGAAACTAGGTTTGTTAATCTTAATCCTATAATTCAACATATGTTTCTTACACTCTCTGATATGGAAAGGGGAGAAAATAGAGATTTTGTTTTAGAGGTCCTTCTTAGAGAATTTGATGATATAGCTAAAGAAGCGAGAAAAGTTTTTATTAAGCATAAGAGGCTTGGCTTTTATCCTGATGTTGCAAGAACACTTGAAAAGATGGACATGGATAGAATAAGGTACACTAATGATATTAATGATGTAGGGGATATTAAAACATCAATACCTTGCAAGCTCGCAGGAATGTTCGAGGCACTAGAAAAGAATTATGATTGGATTGTTCCTGAAAATTTGTTTGGTGAGAATAGCAAGCCTAAGAGTAATGAAAAAGGAGCCTCTGAAACTTACATAGATAAGATAAAATGCATAGTTGAGAAAACTCCAAACTCCTCTGTCGATGCTTCATCTCTTGATAACACTTGATGCACACTTTCTGCGCCTAGCTGAAAGGCGTTAAAGAAAAGCGCTTATGGGAGACAACCCATGATTTTACTACAGTACTTTATTTTATATTTGAGTCTTGGAAGTTGTTACTACTGTAGCAACCTCTCCTTATCTTTATTTTATTGCATTGTTGTGCCAAGTAAAGTCTTTGATAGTAAAGCCAATACTAGATTTGGATTACTGCGCAGAAACAGATTTCTTGCTGTCACGAATCTGGGCAAAATTCTCTGTAGAAAAATTAAAAAAAATCTGCCAATTTACGTGCATGATCCTCAGATATGTACGCAACTTTCATTAAATTTGGGCATTTTCATCTGAGCAAGTCTGGTGCCACTTTAAAATTCGTCTTTACGGATCGTTACGTTTCGATAGATTCTGCCTTTTATTTCGCATTGCCTGTTTTGCTATGTTTGATGGATTTCTTTGTTCTATTAACTTTCAGTAGCTTTGTGCAATGTCCAGAAGTATTAAGAATGATTATGTCACCTCTGAATATATGAAATATGCACTATCCCTCTAATGAGTTTGTTTCGAGTTTGGTGTGGAGGAAGTTTTCAAGGATCAAGAGAGGAGGATGATACAATATGATCAAGAAGAGTGAAAAGTCAAAGCTTGGGGATGCCCCCGTGGTTCATCCCTGCATATTTTAAGAAGACCCAAGCGTCTAAGCTTGGGGATGCCCAAGGCATCCCCTTCTTCACCGACAACATTATCGAGTTCCTCTAATGAAACTATATTTTTATTCGATCACATCTTATGTGCTTTGCTTGGAGCGTCTGTTTGCTTTAGTTTTTATTTTGTTTGAATAAAGTTGGATCCCACAATTCTTTATATTGGAGATATTACGCTCCGCTGTTTCGTATGAACACATGTGTTCTTAGCTTTATCTTTAATGTTCATTGCGAAAGTTGAACTACCTCATTCATTGATATATGGTTGGAAACGGAAAATGCCGCATGTGGTAATTGGTATAATGTCTTGAATAATGTGATACTTGGCAGTTGTTGTGCTCATATAGATCTTGTTTAAGCTCTTGCATCATGTACCTTGTACCCATTAATGAATAACTACATAGAGCATGTTAAAATTTGGTTTGCATGATTGTTCTCTCTAAGTCTAGATATTTTCTAGTTAAGGTGTTTGAACAACAAGGAGACGATTCAAGAGAGAGGAGTATGATGCAATATGATCAAGGGAGAGTGAGAAGCTCTAAGCTTGGGGATGCCCAGGTGGTTCACCCTGCATATTCTAAGAAGACTCAAGCGTCTAAGCAGGGGATGCCCAAGGCATCCCCTTCTTCATCGACAACATTATCGGGTTCCTCCCACGAAACTATATTTTATTCACGTCACATCTTATGTACTTTGCTTGGAGAGCGTCGGTTTGTTTTTGTTTTTGTTTTGTTTGAATAAAATGGATCTAGCATTCACTTTATGGAGAGAGACACGCTCCGCATTGTAGCATATGGACAAGTATGTCCTTAGGCTCTACTCATAGTATTCATGGCGAAGTTTCTTCTTCGTTAAATTGTTATATGGTTGGAATTGGAAAATGCTACATGTAGTAATTCTAAAATGTCTTGGATAATTTGATACTTGGCAATTGTTGTGCTCATGTTTAAGCTCTTGCATCATATACTTTGCACCCATTAATGAAGAAATACTTAGAGCTTGCTAATTTGGTTTGCATATTGGTTTCTCTAGAGTCTGGATAACATCTAGTATTGAGTTTTGAACAACAAGGAA